>NW_011371055.1:157091-195428 GCF_000735185.1 Notothenia coriiceps | reverse complement strand
GTGTGTGTGTGTGTGTGTGTGTGTGTGTGTGTGTGTGTGTGTGTGTGTGTGTGTGTGTGTGTGTGTGTGTGTGTGTGTGTCGGGTTTCTAATGCGGCTATAAAGGGCCGTTCATAGCTGATCAACTGCCAGACTCTCGGTCAATTATTGATGAGGTTGTTTGATATTTAGAGACGAGGAGAGAAAGGAGAGGTGGAATGTTCGTCAGGAGTTATTATCGTCATGTTTCTAACATTTTCTTTCTCTGTTCCTTCCCAGCCCACTAACGCAACTTATTTAACCTATGGGTGATTTAAGTGTAGATGCCTTTTTCTCAGTTTCTACACTAATGTTGAACACAATTTCAGATGAGTTTTGGGTATAAATGGTGTGTTTTTAAAGAATTGTGATGCATATTATATACATATACTTTTGTATCCCCTTTTAGAGCTACTTATCAATTTGTTGATTGACAGAAAAATTGCTTTTTTAATATTTGTTAAAGAATGCAAGATATTCGTTATGCAGCATGCTGTTTTGAGCCTTTACAATTTCAAGATTTCCTCTTTTGTATCGTCAATATACGATATGTTTCCCAAATGTACTTTAAAGTTAAATGTAAATAGAAATCCTAATAAATGTACTTATTCCTCCAATGGTAAGTGTCTCGGTCTCGGTCTAAGCTTTTCAAAGTCTAAAAAATAACCTTGGTGATGTCAGTGACATATGGGTTATTTCAGTTTGGAGACGACACATTAATAACAGAGAGCCTTTGACGTGGAGTTTGAAAGATGTAATCATTAACCAGACAGGAAGGCTAATAGGATCCAGCATCTTCGCTTTAGTATTTCTATAATTACTCAGAATGTGGATGAATATTCTGGGCTGATTTGTACGTGCTATAGCGTGAGAGAGCTTGTTTCACAGGAATCCACAGATCTGTCCCTGAATCTGATTCAAAGACCTCCTGAGGTACCGGAGCCAGATGAAGGCGCGGAGGCGAAGTATGTCGGGTGATAGAAGGAACGGATTTTATTTGCACAGAGCGCAGTTAAGTGCATCCTTCATTGTTTCCTGAAAGCCTTATGTTGCGCCACACATCCGATGCATGTTCCCTTTTATCTGCTTCTCGACTTTATGTTCCTCTCCGCCTTCCGATATCTGCTTGGCTGCGACCAACCAGTGTCTTCCAATTTATGCGGAGGCGCATTGTCCCACACGGAGCCCATCTAGACAATCAAGGCTACCTGATGAGACCCTTGGGGAGATGTAGGGGGGAGGAAAGAAGGATGGAGGGGAAGAACATACAGGAGTGGCAAAGGGGGGGAGGAAGATGAGGGTGGGAAACAGGCGCCGAAAAACAATGAGGCAAAATCAGAAGATAAACGAGGCGCTATTTCAGTGGCAGGATTTATGTACTGTCAACATTACCCTCGCTATTAGGGGGAATCCAATTACTCTGCGCCTCTCCTTTCTCTCCGGGAGGGGAGGGAATAAGGAGGAAAAAAGAGTGAAGGATGAAAAGAAAATGGATGCAGAAAGAGAGAACACCTCAGCATGATTTATCCAATTTCCAACACATATTTAGATATTAAGGAGAGGGAGCAGCAAAGGGAAGGCACAATGAACTCAAAAACTGAGTGGCAGAGACAGGAAGGAGCGGGATGCACAACGGCGAGGCGTAACGCAGGGTAACAGGACGAGACTGAAAAATCCTGTGCGTGTGAGGAAAAGGGGAAAGCAGGGGGTAAGAAAAGAGAAATTTCAAAAAAGAAAAAGAGGAAGGGGAGATTTGGAAAGACAGAAGCTCCCTCTAGATTTAATTGCATGCACCTCAGCTTTTAAATGGCTGATAAAGTAAACATGAAGGATGCTAAGACAATAATTACGAGCTGTTTTAGATCGGGTGAGGGCCGACAGAAAACGGCGGAGGAGTGCAAGGCTCGTGTCCGCCTTGAAATTCTCCACGGAAACACCTCTGGAGAGCAGCGCGGGGCCTGGGAGCGGAGGAATCACAGTGCATTCTCATGATGTTATGGAGGCTACATGGAGCAAGTAAAGTAGTCTTAGAGAAGCACACAAAAAAAGAGGCCACGTACAAACGCGCTGGATTTCTTTTCAATAAACTGCCCTCAGGTTATAGTCCCAGCTGGCTTTGTTTGTGGGACCTAGCCTGCAGCACACACACACACACACACACACACACACACACACACACACACACACACACACACACACACACACACACACACACACACACACACACACACCAAGGATCCTTTCAATTGTCAGTCAATGCCTTCCTCATCGTTTTCTCAACTCTCCTCCTCTCCCTCCACCAATCCATGCCCTCTATCAGTAGATTCTTCAAAGCAGCGATGATCCATTCTCACTTGATAATCATTATAAATCTCTATTAAACCCCCACCTTCTGGATAGATGGGGAGTGTCAACCCACATCTGGCACTTTATGAGTGTGTAGGTGTGTGTGTGTGTGTGAGGGGGTTTGAAATCTATAAATGAGAGTGTGGGAGAAAAGGGAAGGAAATGAGGGAAATACAAATTGACTATCTCGCAAAAACAAAAGGATGACAGAAAATCAAAAATCTGATCCCAGCCCGCACGCTTGTCCACTCTTCAGCGGTGTGTGTTTTCATGAGCCCTTTATCTCGTTTCGCAGGGCTCGCTCGTAAAGCTGCGCGGGAGCAGCCAGTGAACGCAGCGGTTGCTGTTGTGCCCTTAAGCACAGCCACTTAACCCAGGCTAACTCACTCACTCAATACACTCAATATCCAGTCAGGCAAAAATGGAAAGCCCTGCAAAGGCATGCTGCTTAGCATAAAAAGCTATAAAAAGAAACAGAGCCTCGCTAATGCTGTGTCCACAGTCCGTGCACTTGTCATATCGGCTAAGGCTGCGTGTTGTTTGTGTGTGCATTTGTGCGTGTGCGCGCTCCTTAGCTGCTAGCTGGGGGCCGCGCCACACTGGATGGCACAATCAGCTCAGAGGCAGATAGCGACTTAGCTATAACTGCTTCCCTCTGCTCGCTGTACCAACACACAATCACGCGCACACACACGCTGAAAACGAAAAGGTCAATTTCTTGCCACGCCACTGGTCTGCCCAAGAAACCCGAATTGATTGATTTGACTCGATTTTACCGCAGGCCGAGAGCGAGGCAGAGTGGGAGAGGGAAGACAGATGGACTGACAGGCAGGGAACGGAACGAGGGATGAGAGGTTGAGGCAAAGTCAGGAGGAGAAAAATATGTTTTCCTGTGTGTATTTTTCATACAGTAACATCTAAAAGAGCAACACCTGAAGATGTGAGTTGCGAGCCAACGATTCTGTCATTGTCTATTATCATCATTGCCACTGCCACACACACACACACACCTTGGTGTGAACCTGGCATGGTGGAAGTGTGTGAGGAGAGGTGCGATTGGATCACTCTATTCTAGTCATGGTGTCAGAAGGGGGGGAGATTTTGTGTGAACAGATGGTGTTTACCTAGTAGCAGGTTGGTTGGATCACCTTACTGCCCCCCCTCTTCGCCGACCATACCATTTTAGCGATGGGTATAACTACACATGCAGGATTTGCACATGCTGGTGAAAAAAGGACAAAAACAACAACCGCAGACACGCCACTCCTCTCATCTGAATGAGGGGCGATAACTCACCAAGCCGCTGTCGGGGAAAGGATGGAGATAAACGAGGGGTGACGAAATGAGAGAGAAAGAGAGCAGCTAGAGAGGGGGCGGCAGAGATAGAGAGAAAGAGGGAGTGGAGGAGAATTGGGCCATTGGTGTCTTTTCTTCTTCTGGTCTGTAGTTATGTAGGTCACTTTTTTCCCTCCGACTCTGGAGTGGGGAATTTGTAAATCTGACATAATAAGGCATTTGGCCCGCAGTGACGCTTCTGAAGTCGCTCTTTCTTCTACGCTCATTTCCACTGCACCATTGCACAGCTTGCTGCTTTACCTGCTGATGTGAGGAGTCAGAAAGGGGAGAAAAAAGGGAGGGAGGATGAATGGAGGGAGGGTGGCAGACTTGTTTTTTTGCCCGGGGAGTGAAGAAGTGAGAAAAATGAAGAATATTTAAATGGGAACGAGCTTCTCCACACACAAGCAGAAACAAAGGAAAACAAATTCCTTGATGCTGAATTGCAGAGGAAAATGCTTGGTATTTCATGCTTGCATTCTTTCAGAGACTTTGTTTTCTTGCTCTTCTTCACCTCTAGCTAAGGTAGAAGGACAATTCCCCATCTGGTTAATAATTCACCTTTGGCTGTGACCACTCCAAAGAAAGAAAGACATTTGAATTTCCAAACATCTTGTGCGGATGTTTTCTTGATGACACTGCATGCCCTGTCAGTCCTGAAACGTTGTAAAATGTGTAGCGCACACACACACACACACACACACACACACACACGCACGCGCACGCACACGCACACGCACACGCACATACACACACAGAGGGGCAGACGGTGCAGTGTATGAGGTCTGACAGTGCTCTCGAAGGACCAGCTTGTGTTGCTAAAATAAGGCTGTGTCTGGAAAGAGGTGGATTCCCCTTGAGTGAGGCGCAGAAGAGCACTAAAAGCTAAGTGGAGGAGATGAAAAAAAACTAGTGAGAGGATGAAGGAGAAAGAGCAGAGGGTGAAGGGCAAGGAAAAGATGGAAACAAAATCAAACGACAGAAAGAAAAGTAGCAGAGAAGTGTTCCTACTACCTTTGAAGCCTTCATCGTGGAATCATAACTTATCCATGGAAACAGTTATTATCTATAGATGACTTTAAGTGGCAATGCTTTGCGAAAGGCACGTTGAGGGATAGAAGAGATAAAACAATAATCATCTACATGTCTACATACTCTGATGTGAATGTTGTATAAAAAGGCTATGGCATGTCAATGTGAGTAATACCCAGGAAGGGAATGGGAAAATAGTCAATTGGAATAATTCTCGAAACAACCAAAAGTTTACACTGCATTAGAAGTTAGCTGAAATTATTCATTGCTCGATTAGAAAATTCATTGGCAACTAATTGTGTTTTTCTACTCCAACCTCCACCTCAACAGGTGCATATTAGAGCTGCAAATATTACAATAATATGTGTTTAATTGTCAATTGTTGCAGACATTAAAGGATGTCATATTCGGCTGGGGAAAGAAATTATCGAGATTTGGAACTATTTTCTTTTTGAACAATATAAACCAAATAACTCATTGTTGAAAAAGGTCTGACCTGGTTGTATTTAATGTTTTGCAGTGGAGTATTTGTTGTATTAATTGTAAGGTGTCCTTGGGTGTTTCGAAAGGCGCCTCCAAATAAAATGTATTATTAAAATGTATACTATGAATCAACTATGACAATAATCATTATTTGCAGCCTTACTGCATTTGACATTACGCTTTAATCAATAAAATATCTGTCCATCATTTCCAAAATAATTGTAAATTGAATATATTTGTGGGTTATGACTGCTGCTTGGCTATTGTAATTGTAAGAAAGGCATTTTTCACTATTTTAATATTTTATAGACATTATCCCAACCCTAACCCTAATTAATAGATAGAAAACCGGTAATTCATAATGACATGGTTGTGCGTTTTAGCCCATTTTTAGTAACAGATATGCACATACACCTACGCATATGTACGGTACTACTAGTGCCCACAGACTTACACTGAGCTGTGAAGTACTTTAGAACTCAGAGTACGGGTGTTACATTGGCAACATGACTGAGAGCTTTTTACTCCGTCTCCTCTCCACGACACGACATGGTGCCTCCCCTCCTTCCTCTCTCTCTTTCTGCATGCTCTACGTCCCTCACCCTCTGTCTCTTGCTCTCCATCTGTGCCTGTGTGTAGGTACATTCCTTCTCCATTAGCTGCTTCTGTAGCGGTACACTGTGTGGAGTACAGGGGGGTTTGGAGGTAAGAGACAAGGACGACAGAGAATAATGGACGTGGCTGAATGTAGTCCCCTTGTCCACATACTGTCACTCATAAATGATGCGCTGGAGAAAACGAGAGGGTTTTAGGTGGGATTGTATGGGAAGCAGGAACCAAACACACAGCCGAAGCAGGAACCAAACACACAGCCGAAACAGGAACCAAACACACAGCCGAAGCAGGAACCAAACACACAGCCGAAACAGGAACCAAACACACAGCCGAAGCAGGAACCAAACACACAGCCGAAACAGGAACCAAATTGCACAATTTGCAGCTTGGCAGCGTCGCCGCACTGTGTTTAAGTGGGATTGTTTTGTGTATCTGTAATTCTTTCTGCATGTGTGTGGTGAGAAATTGTAGCCTAAAACATGAGGCATGTGTGAGATGGATAAAAAGAAACATTCAAATGAGCTGCTTTTAAAGCCATCCTAAAAACAAAACACCTTTGATACATTTCACCCGGCCGTCAATCTCACGTTTTTCCGATTCTCTCTATTTATTCGGCTGCCCGTTTATTCTCAAAGATGAGCTTTTACAGGGTGTGATATTGGCAAGTGGCCCTTTTTCAATTTGGGTGGCCTTGATCACGGTCATGCAGCTAGCAGAAGAGACGAAAAATTGCGGACGCAGAACCCTAGCTGTGTTTGGAAAATATCCTTTGGCTTTTATATCAGAAGCTCTGGTGTCAGTGTGCAGCTCCGGCGGTCCGAGTGGTTATATTCTAATCGAGACCGCAACAAAAGGCCGCCTTTCTGATGCCGATGCAGCCCGGGGTAATATCCTCGCCGTGTCCCCGGAGCGCTGTTTCAATCTCACCCGGTCGAGTATGATAGAGCAAGATATGAGGGCATGAGCATCAGGAGGAAAGGGAAAAAAAAGTATGGTTATAAACAACCTCAAGATACCGAGAGATAGGGGATGAGTCGACGTGGAGTGTGTTTGAGGAGAAGCACTCCTCCGACTGTCTCCCCCTGTCTGTCTTCCTCCCTTTTTTTCTCTCTCTCTGCTATCCTTCTCCCCCTGCGAGCCAGTGTGTGTGTTTGAGTGGGTGAAACACTGCCACAGTCCTATAGCCTCCCGTGAGACACTACTTCAAACAGACTGGAGAAGCACTGCCAAGGGTTCACTAGCTGGATATGAGTGTGTGTGTCAGCTTTGTGTCTATACGCACAGATGCCCTTTTTCACTCACTAATCTATTTTTTTTTTTTACATTATGCACAGTTTCAAAAACAAACTTCCATAAAAGTGCCACTTCACTTTCACCCCTTTTTTTTTCCCTAAACACACTCACTCCGAAACACACACATCGCAGACAGACGTGATTAAACAAATCCATGGTGTCTATTAAGCGTGAAGGCTTCCCCGCTGTGAGAGACATATTAAAACCAGGATTAGCCCAAAACAATTACAAAATGCCACAGATAGAGCCTGTACTCCCCTGGATGGCGTTGTAAAGTGTGCATGCGTGTGTGAGATGGCCTCTGTCGCCTCATGTGGGCTTTAAACTGGGAACACAGGCTCCTTTGCTCACATTGCTCTCGCTTCTTATGTTTTATTTAATACTTGGCAATTGTTGGCGAGCAGAGGCAGCGGGGACCTTGAAGCGGTACGCAGCGCTAAAATAAAAACCACTTTGAACGGTGCAATGGCAACCGCTCCACTCTCATTATGTTTGTATATGTGTCGTTACGCTCAAACTGTACCGTATGCGGTTAAAACATGTTAAGAGAGAGCAACAAATGAAGCAGAAAGGTGAAGGGGGATGATTTCCACATATTAATGGATCTGAGAGTTTTGTGCTTCACTGGAAAAATACAGCACCATTATCCTCCACCATTGCCTCTCCCACTCTAAGAACCTTTCTTATTATTTTTGTTCCTTACCTCACAATCCCTGTCTTTCCTTCAGACTCTCTGAAGCAACATTTGTGCCACTTCTCACCATGTCACATTTGCATATTTGTACTCTTCTTCTCCTTCTCTCACACTTCTACAGCAGGTCTTTTCCGATGGGCTTCCTGTGTGTGGCTGTGTGAAAAAAAAAAAAACTCTTACGTCTCGTCTATAAATCATTAAACGGCTTCGCCTCAAGATACATAAGCTGACTTGCTTGTACAATATGAAACGGCGAGAGCACGTAGCTCAGCTGGTGTGTTTGCCGTTCCCAGAGTAAGAACAGAGACTAGTGGATCTTCATGTTGCTACGATGCACTTGTGGAACAAATTACCAGAGGATCTGAGTTGTACATTTCTTTGCATGCATATAAGTATTTGACTTTGAAGTGGGCTCTTTACATCCAGTTCTAATCTCTTTAATGTTAATATTTGCCTTTAATTATTCTGTTTTAATTCTGTTTAAACACTTTGTGTGAGTCAAATCCTTCAAGTATTCATACAAAAATGCTATATGAATAGACTTTTCTTTTCCTCCTTTTTTTAACTCTTTCCTCTGTCACTCTCCATCACATCCTCCTTGGCAGAAGAAGAAGAAGTGGGAAGACTACCTGCTGGATAATCCTGCATTACATCCTTAATCTCCTCAACGCTCTCACACACACACCCACCCACACACACACGCACGCACGCACACGCACACGCACACGTTCTTCCTGCGCTCACACAGAATGCTAAACAATAGATGGAGGTGCTGAAAGGAATGCACACACTACCGCAGGAACAGCACATTTTTCCTCAAATAGTAAATTATGAAGTGACTTTTTACACCGTAGAATCAGAGCCACAATGTTTCCGCCTGTGAAAGGCAATCTGACGCCTCTCACATAGTGGACTGTTACTACAGGGGTCTGACATCGGGGCTGTCTAGGAATATCTTAAGGACCAAAGAAAAAAAAGGAATATCTAGAAAATGAGTTCGAGGTATATATGTGCGTGTCGGTGAGAAGGGGCCAAGGCGAAAGTTGAAAGAGAAAATAAAAACAGTGTGAGATATCGAGGCACAGCAGCAGTGAGTAACAGACAGCGAGGGATGAGCGCAGACGGAGGAGTGTGTGTGTCTCCGAGCAGTGGTTCTCATTAAGAAGTGGCTGCGGGGTCCAGTCACTCGCCATTGATTTGTTTAAAATCCAAAGCTCAGCCATCGACAAGCTAGGCCTCCTCTAGTCTCCGTCAAAGCCAACAAATGCGCACGGAGAGAGTGCGAGTCAATGACCAATAACGTATTTTTAAACCCCCGAAACGCACTCAAGCCAGCGAGTCATATTATGACACCTGTACTTAACACGGTAATATTTAAAAAGAAAATCAAAGTCCAAATTAAATCTGTCTAATTTCTTCTGTGGACCCCGACACAAATCTGAACTCCTCAAACACTTAAGTGTGTGCCTGGTTTCAAATAGTCATTGTCGTGTACATGTGTGTCCGTGTGTGTGTCCGTGTGTGTGTGTGTGTGTGTGTGTGTGTGTGTGTGTGTGTGTGTGTGTGTGTGTGTGTGTGTGTGTGTGTGTGTGTTCATGGCTGAACAGCCTATGAATAGAGGCCTTAGTCAATCAATAGCAATCTACGGCCAGCCTTCGCAATGCTAATGGAACTCTGGAGGAGCTGGCATTTGGCCAGTGTGACTGCAGTATCAGTCTGAAAGCTCACACACACACACACACACACACACACACACACACACACACACACACACACACACACACACACACACACACACAGAGATATAGAAAAAGGTGAAAGAGACAAGAGGTGAGAGTTACAATGTGTGTCAGTATGAGAGACAAAGACAGAGAAGGAGACAGAGAGAGGGGGGACATGCATAGAGTGAGATGGATGTGTGGCGTGACATTGTTTAGGTGATCAGGGATGATCGATGGAATCATTTCACTGCCCCCCCGGCCCTGCTGCACGGCCCATCTCCCCTCATCTCCCCCTTAAGCAGTGGTCATTAGGAACACACACGCACATAGTGACACACATGCAGGCTGAGTTTCACTCTGTCATCATCCCTAAGGCAAGGTCACAGAACACTTTCCTGTTTGGTCTGGCAGCTGTGTGTGTGTGTGTGTGTGTGTGTGTGTGTGTGTGTGTGTGTGTGTGTGTGTGCATTTGTAAATTATGAGGAGGGAGAGATCCCTCGTAATGTACAGAAAAAGGCCTTATATATTGAGTTACAAAGTCGCTTGACGGCTTGTTCGTGTAGCTCAACTAAAGTGACCTTTACAAGTCTTTTCAGAGTCGACAGTTCAAACTGAATATACTGTACTGAATATACTGTACTGAATATACTGTACTGAATATACTGCGCAAATCCCTCCTGAGCTGTAAATATGCCAGAAAAAATACAAAAGCCCTGCAACTCTCTGTTTAATCATCTTTTTGCGAAAGCGAACACATTAAGTCGAGTTAATTGAGAGAAAGCTGAAAAAAACAAATATCTCAGGCGAGTGTGTCACCCACCTCGCAAAATTGATGGACGCCTAATGCACCTTTTTTGCAGGAAAAGCAATTTCACTGTGTTCATCAAAGTGATTCAAAAGTAATAAAACTAACTCTATAATGTAAAAATGTCTCCGGGAAAGACAAGGCTTGTAGTGCTTGCAGTGATTTAAGGGACGCATGTAATCGATAATATCTTTCTTAAAAGTGAATATGACAGCAGGGAATAATTATTTACTGCAAGGCAGTGGTTATAAACTTCACATCAATCTAGTATCTGTATCTATTACAACCATTTTACCATTAGCATACTTCAACTGTTTATCAATTGTTTGAGCTACTTTACCATGGAAAGGGAAAATTACATTAGATTTTTGGATGGTCATAGTTAGTCTTTTTTTAGACAGTCCAAATATGAAGGCTCTTTTAATGTTATGATGTAATTCGACCTTACTTCCCCTTTCATTTTTTGCAAAATAGTGAATTAAAATATATTTAAAATGATCATTTAAACTCAGGGTCATCCCATTATATTGCAAATAGGAGCCAACCTTTGAAATTAAAACATTTACTTTGATAATTTAGCAAATGGTTGTTTAAAATATTTAATTTTGAATGTGTAACTTGCGTCCTTGTAGAGTTCAGTAGATTGTAGGGAAACTGTTTCATATTGTATATGCTCATATAGTCCAGGATATTTTGAGCATTAATCCTAATATGGAAGCTGTTTTTATGATATTAAGACACCTTTTGCTGACAGTTGGTGAGAAATGTATCCTGAAATTCAACTCTTTCTTTGTCGTTGTTGGAGGCTCCTTACACCTATACAGTACCTCATGCACCATTATTGGCTATTTGATGGGAGTGGTCTCCCGCTCAAGGCTTGAAAGGTGGCGGTCCTGCTTTTTCATCACTTATTAATATCCTTTAGGTAACTATTTTAACAATTTATAATTATGCTTTTTGTATAGGCCTTTCTAAATGCCTACTTACACGTTTTTAAGCCTTCTTATAGCATTACATCGCAAAACCAGCTCACTCAATAGGATGGATGTTTCGTTCTTATAAATATATATTCTATTGAATACATACAGTACATATCTTCAGATACATTGCTATTCCACTTTCTTTTCACGTATCACCTGGCAACTGCAGTAAACCCTGGGGCCAAGTACCCTTGGGAATCTCTGCTATAGGCAAAGGTACTTCCTGACAAAATATAGGCAGAATTGTATGAGTGCAGCTCCTCCACTTAAAACAAGTAACCTCGTTTCTACTAATGCACAGCAAGAACATCTTCCCTCTCTGTGCTTGGGAAACAATCCTGTATCTGACCTATTTCTGCTTCAGACGCAGCGCAGCAAACCACCTGCACGTCTCCAGCAGAAGCGGCGCTCTTTGAAATTGCCGGATGCGACTCCCTTCTAACGCGCGAAGCCACTGTCCTCACCCCATCCCTTAGAATTGCTTTCACATCTGTCGCAACGTGCCACCCAGGGAGGCAGCAAGCGGCCGGCGGGGCGGAGTGACTCACAGTCTGGGCTGAAGGAAAAGGGAAGTCTCGCCTCCTTTTTTATGTTAATAACACAGACCTGAGGAGAGTGTTCTGGAGGAAGATATTCAGGAGACAGAACAAAAGAAGAGGTGAAGAGTTCAGGAAGCTGGAGTCAGTGCTTTGGGGAGAAGGATATTAAATATGAAGGGAGGTGAGAATGAAACGTGGACGGGCGGCGGAAGCAGCAGAGAGGCCGAGATAGCAAAGAAATGGGGGACATTAGATAAGATGAATAATGGTATAGAGAGCGCTTAGTCTGGTTTGGAGTTTACAAACAACAGCGTGATGAGTCATTGAGTCACCGCTGTTGCGACTACCCCAGAAGCTATAATGAGGCTGTGTGGATGAACAATGGCACCTCTAAGACAAAAAACCCTTTCCAGCAGAAACACGGGGATCAATTTGTCACTTCGGGATGACTGTAATTGTGACACTTTCATCTGTCACATAGTTAGCTCTGGCACGGATCGATCACTTAGAGTGTTAACGTTGCATAGCTAACAAATGGGATAACACAGCATCTCGCTTTGATTGACGATACAATGCTTTCTTGCTTAGAGGAAAATTAAAAGGTGAATGAACATGATGAATAACAGTGTAACAAATATTTGTCTTCTTTATTAATATGTAGCGTGAAGGAAGTGAAAGGATTTAAATGAACTGGAATGGCAGCTTTTGTTTTCTTTTTATAAATTAGCGTGAAGAAAAAAAAGCTGGTGATAAGAGGAAAATGACGGTGTGGATGGAGGGCTGCTTAGAGATATGAGAGGAGTGGGATGTGTTGGGGTATAGGTGACACACATGGCAGCGCCACATGCAGATGGTTCACATGAGCAGCCAGGGTAGTGAAGCATAAAACCAGCCAGCTCACTGATCAGGCACACACACACACACACACACACACACACACACACACACACACACACACACACACACACACACACACACACACACACACACACACACAAAAAAGCATGCCGAGAACACCAGTTAGCTTGCCAGCCCTTAACTCACCCAAATCACCACTGTGAAAATGAATACCTCCAACCATCCATACAAAAAAACAGCAGGGCCCTCCGTGGAAGACACACACACAGACACACTTACGCTGGAAAATCAATAAATGCATTAAATATTAACATAGGCAAATGCAATCATAATATTTGGAAACCTTTCGGAAGCATTTTCCTTTTAAAGTCGAATCAATAAAAAAGCAAATATTTTAATATCAGACGTGTAAATCTAAATAATCTTCTTCTAAAAACACTGAGATTGACTGCGGGGGCTTTTCCATGCACACAAACACACGCAGGTGCTTACCTGATGAGAGACGAGAAAGATTACTGAAATACAACATTCTCTTTTCGACGATTTCAAAACATGCACACAAAGCCCTCAAAGCGCATGAATTTGACACAAAACGCACGGGTGCTGATGGCCATACACACAATAAAGCATGGTGCGTCGGGGAGGACACAGGGGGCTGAAAGCAATCTTCCAACTGACCTTGAGTGGGGAGGACAAAACGTGTGATGGAGGGAGAAAGAAAAAAAACAACCCAATGCGATGGAAAAGCAGTGAAATACATAATCTATCTCCACTGGCAGAGGGAAACAAATGCTTTCACTATGATTGAGGACACATCGCCCTCAAACATCGACACACGCACATATATGCACACACATTTTGGCTTAGAGAACACTCTGTGTAAAACTGAAGGCAGAGGAAAAACTCATCTTCCTAAAGCGGGAGGGAAACGCAGAGAGAAAAGTGATGCAAGGAAGGAGAAAATCCGTGGGTGCGGAGAATAAGAGTCAGTGAAAAAGGCCAGAATAGGTGGAAACAAAGAGGGAGCGAAGCAGACAGAGACAGATGGAGGGAGTAAAGAGAGGGAAGGGAGAAAGAGAGATGACTGCAAGTGACCGGCCTTTGTAGATGACTGTCGTTGCTCACTTTCGAGTCAGCTTCACTGAGGCAAAGTCTTAATGACTCACGGCCCAATACTCTGCATAATCAAGCTGTGCATGTGTGGGTCTGTGCGTGTTGGCGTGTGTGTGTGCGTACGAGCCACTAGTCTTGTAACAGAGAACTTTATTACCATCTGTTCCCACACATGCTTATTTGTTTAGCCGTGACACGCACGTCTTCTTCAATCGCTTTGCCATTTTCTCTCTCTCCCGCTCTGCGCCTCTTCCAATCACCTCTTCCTTGTGCGTGTCCTCCCATCCCCTCTGCCTCGCACCCCCACGTAGAAGAGGGTTGTGTTCCAATTATCAGCGTTGGACAATATAACCAAAAGAAAAAAACAAAACACGGCCATCATCAGTGGCTTTCTAACTACCCTCGCTCGCCGTGGTGAAATGGAATTGTGCTCCAGCTACTTTAATCAAAGCATGTTGTGTGTGTGTGTGTGTGTCAGCCTGTGTCACTGTGTGTGTGCCTCAGTACCTGCAGAGGCCATTAGGTGGAGCTGGTGACTGACTGAGAGGACGAGAGGCAGGACGAATGGCAGGGTGAAATGCAAGGGAAGGCTCACTCCCTTCTACCTGTTATCACCAATTTTTTCTGGCAGTGTGTTTTTAAGATGTCCGACAGTGTGTTGTAGGCTGGATTGCTT
The DNA here is from genome assembly GCF_000735185.1 of Notothenia coriiceps. NCBI lineage: Eukaryota > Metazoa > Chordata > Actinopteri > Perciformes > Nototheniidae > Notothenia > Notothenia coriiceps. Next base: position 180,921 of record NW_011371055.1, on the reverse strand, counting down.
GTGTACAGGAGCATCCATTATTTATGGTACGCTTGGAGGAGATAGTAGTAGTAGTAGTATTTTATTGGTTGAAAAAAACATAACAGAAGAAGAATAAAATCCTATTTGTGCACCATGACACATTTAAAGGCACAGAACAAACACTGTGACGGACCCTTTTTCATGCCATACATTTTAATTAGTCATGGCAGGGAAAAGCACAGGTGTGGCTAATAACCTTAACGATGTCCAAATAAACAACCATGCACAGCATCAAAGTCCCCAGTCTGGAATGCAGCCATCATTAATGTCATTAATTGCACCTGTGCCTGTTCTGCTTTGGTAAAAAAAATTCTGCAGTGGAAATAACTTAAATAAAGGTTTAATTAGAGATCTCAGCCTAATGTTACAACCAAATATCACTGAGGAATTATCCGCAACAAGATTTCCCGCGACAAAAAACCCCACCAGACTATCCCCGGAATTCGTGAAAATAAACGACACACGCGCACCTGTGCAACCGCAGATCTCGTTGGCAGTTCAGAGAAAAAAGGGACGGTAGCCCGGAGGAAGGGCAGGTGTCCACAGATGGAGCGCTCTCTTTTTCTCTGCCACAGATGGACCCAATCACACCTATTTCTCTCTCACATGCCCTGTAGCCACATTACCAGCGTGAGTGTGGGTGCACGTCTGACTTGTTTATTGTCACATAAAAGGGGTGTGTTGGGAATAAGTCTCTTAATATGCGTACTTCTGGGGTGTTTATAGCCGAGCACATGGGGTGTTTACTAAGTAGAACCCTGCTCACAACAAAGAGTAAACACTGGCCTTCGATCAATATAAGTCAGTAAGTGTGTTTGTGATTGTGTTGCACATTCCCAAGAACACACGTTATACGGCATGAAAATGAATCCTAAAATTCCAAATCTCTGCTGGTTTAGGATTAATTTCATATCATATTTGCATGCATGTGGACAGATGAGCACGTGTGAGGTGGCCTGCAGAGGTTCTGTCTGTCTCAGATGGCAGGGGGTCCCGCTAGCCAATGGGACCACCCGCTCTGTAAAGCAGGAAGTGAACCAGCGATCTGTCATCTGTCTTCATAAACATACCAGTCAGGACCCTCCTAATTAGTCACCATGGAAACCATAGCTAATTCCCTGGTCTGCCATGCCAATCACGTCCTGTCTGTGGCAGCAATCAGAAAGGCACATTTATCCACCGCTGGGCTGGATCTATGTAACAGATGTGTGTGTGTGTTCACGGGTGTGTGTGTGTTTATGCGTGTGGGCGGTTCAGTGAGTTTGAGCATGTGAAAGGCCTGTATTTCCTTTGACAATGTTGCCTTTATATTTTAGCGAGATAAAAAAAAGCCCGTATTACGCCTGTCTAGCTTGTAAATTCATAATGTGTGTTCAGATAGGAGGCAGATGTGTCAGGGCTGCTGTGAGGGGTGTGTGCCGTGTTGTGATTGTCTGTGGGAAACTGTTTGATTAGCTTGACGAGCGCTAGCAATCCCCTCACACCCACAAAGCAATCAAACAACCATTATATGACAGAAAATCACAAATACACACATGGATGCAAACACAGAGACACACTTCACCTTTTCCCTGAGGTCCAACACCAACACACTCAACACAACACCACCCCTGCTGCTCCAAATAACCTGCACGAGCTCACAGCAAATCAGATTTTAAAATCAAATCACATCTAAATATTCAATCAAATAATCAGCGATTGAATTACAAAGGCAAATACCTCGAAATAACCTTGTAAATATTGAGGACCACACACATGAATTAATTATGGATTGGAGTGGAACAGGGACATCCCGTGTCCCGTCCATTTCTTGCCATCAGCTACCTGTCAATCGCTGCAATTACCATCAACTGGAACGTGCTCACCAGAAATCTGAGGACACACAAGGGCACCTGGAAAAAAAACACACACACGCGCGGGGTTGCAGGATTGCAATTCAAACAGCACGTACTGACATTCCCGGATGCCAATCATAACTTCAAGCGCACATCAAAGCCAAGTTCTATACAGATGTATGCCGTTTGATCACCGCCGCCTGCACCGTGCGCGCACATTCTCACACGGCGCCATATGCGTGGATAACCTACATAACAGCGAGGCATTCAAATCCAGGATGTAAAGGCTGGAGAAACTGAGAAATAATTCAAGGTTTTTCAGATGAGCGGCTGTCCTTCCACAGGAGAGGGAACACGGAGACAGTCAAGTTACAGCCACGCTCTATTGTTCCTCACTGAAGAGGGTACAGCACAATGTGGCAAAGAAGTATCCGAGGGGGTCTTACCTGTCTCGTGAGAGAGGGTCTTGGCTCTACCGGTGTTGCCTGAGTGATGCATCGCTCCGTACTTGTCTCTGCTTCTGATTAACCCTCTGTCCTTATCTCCTCTCCTCCACACTCCACTCCTCTCCGCTCCCTTAAGAGTCCTCTTTTCTTGATTCTCAATCTTTTAGCGCCCTGTTTCCACCCTCTGGTTTAAAAAGTCCTTGCTGCCTGTCGCCTCTCCCTTTCGCCGTTGTTCTTCTTCACTCTTGTTGCCCTTCTTCTTCTCTCCTCTCCCGTGTGTTTGCTGTGAAGCACAATCCGGAGCCCCGTGCCGGAGGAGGGAAACGGAGAGAGAGGGAGCAGGAGACGCACACACACTCTCTCAGCGTGGATTGACACACGTGTAGCTGAGGAGAGGAACGCCACACACTTAGGGACAAAAGATGAGCCCTGCACTGCTTTCCCCTCTGTTTTTCATCAAGACTGCAGGTCTTTTTGTCTCTCCTTTTTTGGTGCAATCCGTCACACATCAAGGCCAGCTCGGGCTTAGGGTGAAAGGATGGATGAGGAGAGTGAAAAAGAGAGTGCCTTTCAGCCTGTCGCAGGCAGAGCAGAAGAGAAGGAGAGATGCGACTGTGGCTCCATCCTCAATCTGCTCACAGCTGAGACTGAGAGCAGACTCAACACACACTCTCTCTCTCTCTCTCTCTCTCTCTCTCTTTCTTTCTCTCTCTCTCTCTCTCTCTCCCTCTCTCTCTCTCTCTCTCTCTCCCAGCAGCGCCGCACCACCGAGATGGAGGGGGAGGAAGGTTGACGGCGGGAGCTAACGAATGAGCCAAAGGGAGAGGAAAAAGGGGCAGAGGTGAGACAGCGAAAGAGGGGAGAACGTAACGGTAGACAGAAGGAGGAGGAGGAGGAGGTTGCAACGGGGTTGGGAGAACGCGTCGGAGCTCACGAGCAACGGAGAGTGAAAGAGTGACAGAATCATGGGAATGTGACAAAGCATGCACATCAAATCGGAAAGGGGAAAAGGGATAGGGAGAGGATCAAATGGGATATAGGAGGCGCGAAAGGAGTGGGTGGCTAGAGGAGAGAGGAGAGGAACAGGAAAAGGTGGAAGGAGAGGGACGACAGGGTTGGGGGTAAAAGGAGAGAAGACAAGGCAGTGAAGCAGAGAGGCACAAGGGGGGAGGGAGGAAGGGCAGAGGACACTGCGGCGATGAAGCCAGTAATATGTCAGATCTCACATGGGCGCGCTCACGTTCGCATAATGTCCTTAAATGGGAAAATAACAATGGCAAAAAAGAAACATCCTTGACAAAACCCTGACCTGAAACCAAACATCAAATACCATAAAATAATTTATCCCCACATAAAAACAAGGCTAAACCAGAGCTGTCAAACTAGCCACTAAAGGTGTGTTTCATTCTCCCTTTGTTCCCTTCCCAATCACCAGCTCAGGTGTCATGTCACCTGGTGAGGGGAGGTCCTCGCAGTGGCCAGCAGAGGGCACACATCCTGTCACATGTCAACCAAAGGAGGGCTGAGGTCGTCACCAGCTCATCAACATATTGGAGTATTAACATAATCCTTCATTACTGAACACATTGATCAACACTCAGTATGCAGTTGACACATCAGTTAAATCGCTCATTAGACATTTAGACAACCCTGCATCACTAAAGCTGTTTATCACTTCGAGATGTTTCAATCTAAAGGGACACTATTTGAAGTTGAGATGAAATTAAGATTGTTCTAGATCACATGCCTTGGTATTTTTGATTTAAAACCATCTTGGCTAATGCGAAATAAATTAGGAGGTGCTCTTTCTTTTAGCAACCATTTTAAACCACCATTATCACGCCATCCATCCATCGCTCCAACTCTTGAAGGTTACTTGAAGAATGATGGAACTTAAATAAAAGCCGACAGTGATCTGAGAGTGAAGGAGAACAATGTAGCCTACACTGAAGAGCAGCTTAGTGAAAGCGTATAGCTAACACAAAGCAGGGGTGGAGGAGAGGGGGGAGGAGAGGGGTGGTAAAGGCCAGCCCCTGAGCCACCACTCCAGAGGATGGCTGTCTGCCTCATTTTCTACCTCTTCATGTGACATTCTCTCACGCCATCTATCATCCTCAACGAGAGTCGCTGTGTGTAGTTGTGTGTAAGCTCAACATGCACAGTAGGGTAGTTTGATTACACAATCGGATTACATATTATAATGAACCCTGGTGACAATTGACTAAAATATGCAATTAGATTTAGAATATATTCATGAAGGATTAGTTAAAAGGCTTTTAAATTGAGCATTTTTTATGAAAAACTCAAATGTATTGTGACAGCCCCTAGGCCTCGGACCCAACTCCCTGGTTAGGGAAAGATGGCCGACACCTGATTTTGGTTGACTGCTCAGCTACAAGTATGTTTGTCTTTGCTTTACAGTATATACTGATGCATGTTCACACACCCACACACTGCTGATTAACTGACTTCACAATTTAATTAGTTTTTTTAACTAAATATACTTTAATTGGAAATGAATCATTTGTGATCTCCTTGTTTAGTCCGTCCTTGAGCCAGGGCCTGACAGTATTTACCTCTATTTTTTTATGATGATGAATATATAGTGGATTCTTCGATCATTTTTTATCTCGAGATTAATTTGAGTGGCCTTTGGGATTTTGATAAAGGAAACAAGAACATTGAATACACATGTTGTAAAACACACACACACACACACACACACACACACACACACACACACACACACACACACACACACACACACACACACACACAGCTTCAAAGACCTACTTTTTTCACAAAGGGTGCAACATTTTCTAAATAGGATTTGGAAGTAATCCAGAAGTATTTAAATTAGATCACGTTGTCCTTTGCCACCCAATAGATTATGTTACAACATTTGCTAGAAAATGTTCATCCAGTAACGGCCTACAAATCAAAATAATCAGACCCAACCCACCACATAGGTAACCACAGAATAAAGGCACGGTACACACACTTGCGTACACAGGTGTTCAGGTTCCATTTACCGCATAGGGGGGGAGGGGGGAACCAAGGGGGGAGGCAAGGGGGTTTTCTCCTATGACTTCATCATATTAAAGTTGAAAGCGCGCGCAGGTAGAATCAGCAGGAGCGCATTGAGGAGACGCTGGATTTTTCTAGATGAGGTTCCGTCGATTTGTCATGATAAAAAAAAAACCCATCTGAGACGGAAACAAATTGCTTTCTTGACAACACCTTGTAATACTCCATCATGCACACGTACACACACTCACATGAACCCCTCTCACCTACACACACCCACATGTGAACGTAAAGTGATACATTTTCTCTTACGGGTTATTTATCACTGCCATTCAGGATCATTATACCTGGCATATCTGTATAACTCTATATATTACGTGTATGTGGGATACAGAGAAGCTTCCATTCAGCGCCATTCAAAAGAGAGTCTATTGAACCGTTGCTTTAGTATGAAGGTTGTGAGGCTGTATGAAGAAGAAAAAGGTGATGAAGGAACAAGAAAGGAAGAATATGAAAAGGTCACAAGGACCAAGGTGAACAATGAAGGCTTAGCAGAATGAGACAAAGTTACATCTCTTGTTGTGAGGCCTAACATACAGATTAACTCAATATATTCCTTTTTCTTTTCTTAATTCTTCACTTATTTTCTGATTCTAAAACTAAGATAAGGATTGCAAGCTGTCATACATAGAATCTTTCTTACATTTTCCAAGTATCCCCCCTTCCCTCAGTGACAGTTTTTGTTCTTTTCCACCCTTACACTTGCCATCCACCTACCCCCTTCTTGTTTCTCCTCCTCCTCCAACCTGTCTCTTGAAGTGAAGCACCAAGGGAGAGCAGGTGAAGGGGGGGAGAGCGCCAGAAAAAAAAAAGGTGGGAGGCGAATAGATGGAGAGAGAACGTGTGCTTTAATGTGCCCCCATGGGTTCAACGTGGTCATTTGTCATGAGGCTGAAAGCTTAAGAAAAGACTAGTTAACCTTTACAGCTGATCCCCGCGAGACACAGGTAAAAAAACACAGCCCAGCAAAACACCTCCAGGACACGGACACACACACACACACACACACACACACACACACACACACACACACACACACACACACACACACACACACACACACACACACACACACACACACACACACACCTTGCAGTATAGGCTTCAGAATCGATAGTGGTGAAACCGCTCTATGAGAAAGAGGGAGAGGAGGTTAGCATTTTCTTTTCACCAACCCCTCCTCCCTTCTTCTCAACTCTCCCTCAGCGTCAAAAGCGTTGTCTCCCTGGTCCTTGTTCTTTCCCCCCCCCACCCTTTCCTTGTCATGCCTACACCCTGCCAGAGTAATTAATCACCTTGTGCTAATGAGCTATTAACTAATGACAGATTGACATGCCTCTGCCCGTGTGCGCATGTCTCAGTGTGTGTCTGTGTGTCTGAGTGAGCACGCCTCCAGTGTCGCCGGAGCCACCCTCAGCACGCTAATGTGATTAATAAGGTTAAGCTCCTATTAAGGGGGGGAGCACTAGAAGTACGCAGCACACACACCTGACGACACAAAAGTGGAAGTTCATGCAAAGAAACGCAAATAAAGAACATTTTTTCCATCCACGAGGCAAAGGATGATGAGTGTCGGCCTGGTGTCGGCCTGCTGGAAGTTGTAAATAAAACGAGGGCACGGAGGAAAATAATACTTCATACCTTTAACTATATATTCTCATTACCCAGAGGCAGACTGTGCCATACACTAATTACATCTCAGGGAAAGAGGAACCGCAACTGAGTTAGAAATGTGCTTTTTATCAAAACCTACGACCACATTTTGTTTATTTGTTGCATGGAAACTCTCAGTCGTTTGTCGAAGTCTTTACAGTCATTCACTAGATGACTCACTCCAGCCCGTGGAGATCAACAGCGAGTGTGCTTCGCTTGCTGTTCGTGACAAAAAAAACACCCCCTCCTCACCAACTCTCTGTCCTCCCTCCACCTTCAAGACTGTTTTCAGGGCCACGGACAGCTACACAAAAGGAGCGTCATTATGAAGAAATGTGAAATGCCCTACAACAATGTCCTTGTTTCGGTGCAAAGTGTGATACTCTCCTTCTTTGCAACAACCATCACCTCCTAATAGACTGTGTACCAAACGATTACAGGACAAATAGAGGCTCTACATCAAATTGAAAGTGTTGGTAACAGTAAAAAATGGCAGTACCTGGAGTCTGTTTAATCAGAGCTAAAGCCTGTGCGTTTCTACTCCACGAGAAATGTACTCACAGCCAGATCATTTGATACTCAGAGGAATCCTTGCACTACATAATAGAGAGTCTTCCCCAGCTGCACGTGGGTGCATATGTGTAACTGTGAGAGCGTGTGTGCGTGTGCCAGAGCATGTAGTGTACTGTATGTGCTGCTCTGACCTAACAGTGCGTCCCTCCGGAAAAGTTTTGGCGCATATCGAGTCTCATTTGCATTCTCGCAGCTCTCTCATTTTTTCTGGGGCTTTAGAAGTGAACAGCTGCTTAATGGTCATAGCTCTTCAGAGACAGGACATTGGGAAGCACAGAGGGGGTTAGCCCGGGTTTCTGCACTACCAAACACACACACACACAGACGCAGGCACGCGAGCACTCGCCGAGCCACACACCAGGTAAAGCGTGCTGCAGCCATGGCTCTGAGAGTGAGATGTGACCATTTAGCAGATGTTTTTGTTTCCCAAAAGTGACTTTCGAGGCTTTTCACACTGTTGAATTTAACTACAACGGAAAACAAAGCTAGGCACACATGCATTAAATTGAAGCTGATGTGACAAGAGAGAGAAATCCTTTGCTCCGTATGGCAAAAACAATACTTTAAAAGAAAGGATTTGTGCCGATTTAAAGCTTGTCATGAGCAAACTTCATATTATTATATACTCAAGGCAGTGAAGGGTGTCAGTGTGATCTAATTAAAAAAGCAAAAATGGGGGTTAAGGCGGATTTTTGGGATATAGGGAATTTTAGGCGTTTTTCAGTATTTTGTGGAACTTGTAAATTCAAATAAACCCTGAACCACGGACACATTCACAAGCACATTCATCAGACTGTATTCATCTCCACACTCATTTATCAGTAGCAAACATCACAGACACACACAGATGGGTCGTGTTTCATGAGATGCCAAAAGCAGCGATTGGGTACGAGACAAGTGAGAGACGATTTTCGCCTCGCAGTGTGTGAGTGGGGAGAGCCTTCTCAGCGGGGAGCCTCACGTCTTGACCTTTACATCTCCCAGATTACTCACATGTCCTTTTTTTAACAAAAGCACATTTCCGTGAAACAGGTTAAGGCGACGCACACGGAAGTGCACACACAAAGCAACAAATCGATTGATTGACAGTTTTATTGACCCAGGTATCATGGCTTTTTGGTCACAGGAGCCATAAATAAACATAAGAAAAACAACCTTCGGAATACATTTGATCTTTCTAAAACAAACAAACAAACAAATTAATTGAATATGGCTGTTTTGACTTAACTAGGATAAAAACAGTAATATGTTGAGGATGTCTTCAAGAAAGAAACAATTAAAAATAATTAAAAATATATGTATTTGATTTCTATGTTGGCCCTCTCTTACAGGTCAATACAATTACAAATTATTATTTTATTGGCTTGAGAACTTCATGAATTTTCCATATTTTGTGAGAATTATTTATAAACAGAATTGTGAGAAGTTCTGTTTGGACTCCAGCTATACAACATGGTTAAACACGATAGATTCTGATGAACCTCCATAGATAGTGCTTTTCACATAGCAGGTTTCAAAGACCTCTTCAAAGTTTAATATCGCTTTGTTCTCTGTTGGGATTTATTTTCTGGAAACCGTACATAAAACATACAATATTTTCTAACTTGGTGCACAACAATGCTGAAAGGTTCTAAAAATGACGTTTTAATCAGATGGATTGCTTACAAATGGTTCTCACCATGGTTACGACTGAGCAGAAGACTAGCAGCTAACGATGCTAACATTGCTGATAGCGTAAAAAAAAAAAAACAGTGTTGACAGAGCTGACAGTTTAAAACTCAGGGGGATACTGCTCTCAGTGTGAAAGGTTGTCACCTGGAGTGTTGAGCAGAGTGATTGCTTCCAATTGGTTCTCACCATGGCTACGGCTAAGCAGAACGAGAGCAGCTAACAACGCTAACTATGCTAATAACATCAACAACGATATTTGTGTTGACAGAGCTAATAGTGTTAAACTGTGAGGAAGCCACCAAAAGTGTGTGATCCCAAACAATGTAGAAATAAAGGAAATAAGTAGAGCAAATTCACAATACATATCCAACCGCCGTATATTCAGCATTCCTTTTCATAACTCGCAGTAATAACCGTATAAACCGCCTGGGGGATCGACAAACAAACTCCAAATCACATCAGAATTAATTAACATGCAGTCAGGTAACAGATGATTAACTCCAACAAGTATGTGTTCAAGATTGACGGGGACTGGATAAAAATGAAAATAAATCCTGCCTCTTTCATTTTGAGTGGCTCCTACAACTTGGGAATAGCTGTTGAATGGTTCACTAACAAAGTGCCTTAAACTCACCACAGTCAAGCAGGTGTGGGTGATTACATTAATTAACATACATTGCGTAGCTTGAATTATTGTTTAAAACTGTTTATGATAAATGGCAGAGGTTGGGTGTAACACTTTACTCATGGGCTCAGCATGCACAGAATAACCATAAAAGATGGGTGTAGAAAGAAGGGTTCAATAGAGGCATACATAAAGGTAAATACCCTTAATGAAAAGAGCTAAGAAAAACACAAAAATAAGAGACAACAGTCTGCCAAATCTCACATATCTGGATGATGATGAGGAGCCAGATAGCAGGAGCAGGGAAGGACAGCTCTCATATAGAGACAAATTACCTCCCAACATCAGACACGGTGGGCTGGGGGAGAATAAAAGCTTGGATACATAGAATAGAGAAGGCAAAAAAGACACTGAGAGAGAAAAGGAGAGCGAGATCAAACACAAGGATTGATGGGCTTGTAATTTTCTCTATTCTGCCTGCTAAAGATGATGAATCCCTCTATGGGGAATTTAATCAGACTCCAACAAAGAGCACACACATAAGCAGGGCGGCAAAAAACCTGTCAAGTAACCAGAACAGTACAAACAAAATACAGAGCTTTTGTGTATCCCTGTGTGACTCCAAGGCACACATTCTCAAATGTTGGGCTCAAATCAAAGTTTTTGTGTCCATCCATCAACAAACAATATAGTAGAAGGATGTGCATTATTTTTAAGGATGCACACACAGTAACAAGCGAAGATACCGAGGGACAGCATGAATGTACTTCCAAGGGAACAATGCTGTAAAAGTGTGTGTCCTTTGTTGGTTCTCTTCTGGGCATGAATGCTGCCTCTTTACCAGACTGAATAGATTACAATTCCAATGCCACACAGATCGATAGACACAAGCTATGGCCAAATTAATTGCTTGTGACAACGTAGAGGAAGACAGCAGAACTTGGGAGGAGGAGGAAGAGGAGGAGGAGGAGGAGGAGGAGGAAAGGAAGAGGAGGAGGAATCGGCTGGATGGGGAAGCGCTGTAAATGTTGGGAGCGCATGAGCTCATTGTCTGGCTGAATGGTCCATGCTTAAAACAGTCATTGTTAGTCAATAAGCAATTTCAATGTGAGAGGCTTGCTGAACGTCCAGTCTGTTAATTCATTTACACCCTTGGCATTATTTAAGAAATAGAGAAGACATTGAGAAGAAGAGGATATTATATGGATAGAGAGAGTTTGGAGGTTACTGTCAATATGATGGATAAATCGAGAGAGTAGGGGCTCCCGGAAGGAGAGGTGTAAAAATAGGATAGCACCTCTCCCCTGACTCCTCTCCTCTCAGACGATTTATCCAATCCTGGGGCACCTACTCCCCCCCTCCCACTATCCCTTCACCTACGACTTGCCCTGCACCTCCTTCTCCAGACATCATCTCCCAGCATCCTTCCTCCTCTGTGTCCATTTACTCACCCCCTTAAACCTACACCCAACGCAGAGGAAAGACAAAACCTCTTCATCCCACTAGGTGTTCCTCTTCATCGCACTTAGCTGTAGAGGCTTTCAAATGTTTTACTGCTCTGATCCCAGATGAAATGCTGTTTCAGTAAACTTTGCTCTTGTTTGATCAAAAACCTATATTTACCCAGAGGCATTTTGCTCACAGGGTCCTTTTTATTTTGGCTGTCTCGCCTCGCTTTGCATTCATGCTGTTGCACAGATTCAACACATTCAAGCGGGTGGCCAATGAGGGATGCTAATGGAAGGCGCTCAGAGCTCCACTTATTGTCTTGTGTGTCCTAAATGCTCAACAAGCCAAACAGCACTGAGACTACTAACGCGGGAATAGAAACAGTCCTCCACCGTTTTCCAGACCAAGTTTTCTGCCAAGTCTCACTTCCATTCTTCTTCTGTCCTCTCCGATATCTATCACTTTCTTACTCATTAACCCCCAACCCCCCCTTCGCCATCCCTCTATTCCTTTTCCTCTCTCCAGAGAGGAAAAAACAAACAGCTGTCAGGGTCAGACTTGCAGATGAATTCCAAATGACTTTGAAGGGCAGAGGGGCCGACCAACTTTCTCCAGAGGAGAGGCCGGTTACAAACACTGCACATGCATGCAAACAGCATTGAATAAATATGGCCCAATCCTCGACCCACACATACATCACACAAAGTGCAGCTGCTCTTTGAATCAATACTGCATCTTAAGTCGGCCCACTGTGAAGGTGAAGCAGTTTGTGTGAGCACAGTGGATCTGATGGTGGTTGCGCACACACCATGCACACAAAGTGTGCGTGCGTGCGTGTGTGTGTGCGTGTGTGCGCGCGTGCGTGCGTGTGTGTGTGTACAAGTGGCTAATGCTGGCTCCCATGTGATGACAGATGCCGTGAAGCTCAATAAACAGAAGTGCATTGTGGGCAGGTTTGCTCACTTCCTCTGGCTCAGATTTATTTCAGGAGTCCTTCTCTAAACTTTCTCAAGACATAAGGAGTCAATTTCACCTTCGCTAGCTCGACACCCGTGGCTCAATTTGCAGCTCTCGCTGGGTCAAGAAGAGTCGATGAATCACTTTTAATCTTATCAATCATATCTATGTGATATCTCTCCATCATGTCTGTTGTCTGAGTCCACTCTCTATCACTGTCTGTTACCATTCATCCATCACAGATGAGAGAGACTTTTACATTATTCAGCGGAGCTAAGTCAATGTTTAATCACGACATTTACATCACTCTCAATTCTTTCTTGCCGATTTCTCTCTAATGGGGTCGATACCAAAGTCTAATTTGATTATGCAAGAAACATATATATTTAAACTATAACGTTTTTTGTGAAATAGCTTTAGAAAGGCCATGGAGAAATGTGAGAAAAAACAACAAAGTGTCCTGGCTCACTTTCACAGTTCTAATGGATGACAACATTACAGCGCGGTCAAAGAGGTGTGCTGCACTTACTTTTTATATTGTCTTTAGTGCCAAATAACTGATTGCAAACATTATTAGTGAAGACTGCAACTAGGCCTCATGTTGTGAGTAATAATGAATACTTAGAGACAGGACCGAAAGCAGTTGCTCTGTAATACTTCAAGGGGATCATTATATAGATTGCTTATACAAATTGATTTCTTTGTAGTTCCCATGATCAGCTAATTAATTAAATGATAGTTTAGCTTTGGGGATTTATTCCAAAGTCACACAATCCACTCCTTAGTCTGCTTGCTTTGACACTACATGAACCTATTAGAGTCCCATTACAGTGCCACAATCAACCTTTTGAGATAAAAAAACATTAGCGAGGGGTTTGGTTTCGTAAAACCCACAGAACAGCTTCTGCTTTAAGGCATGGCTAGCTTGCGTTTAACATGTTGCTAACACAGTGTAGCAAACACTGCGCTGTTTAGCATTGGTTGTAGTAGAAGATGCCCTAATGATTTGTCTGTTACTTGTGGCTGGTAAGTACATTTTGTTTTAAACAGTTCTTCTGCTAGCCAAAATGAGTATCCCGATTAATATCCAAGTTAATGTTTAAAGTGGATGCACTTTGCTAGTCTTAGGGTACCTGCCACGCCGTGCCTTATCGCAATCCAGTTACACCCATGCTACTAAATATTGTCACTTTTTTTGTTAAATAAACAACTAAAATGCTTAAAACAATAGTCAACAAAGCAATAGTTGACGTCACAGTGGCCTAGCTACTTGTAATTTACTGTCTATGGCTGTATGCTAATAGTAAATGTGTCTGTTTGTGCTTTGATGTGTATGGATCTTTCTGTCTGCCAGAGATAGGATCATGATGAATGTCTGGATTCTGTCTAATGGGTAAAAAAAAGCTAGTTTGAATCATTTTCAAACCACACATAAACTTGTAAGTACATCTTACAGAGTTGGTTTAAACAATGGCTGACGAAATTGAATTGAATTTTTACTGCTCCGGTATATGTCGATGTGTATGTGCCTGCTCGTGTATGTGTGTTGGTCCTTCCAAGTCTTTGAGTTTTGGCAGCAAGATCAGAGGAACCGTGTGTTGTTGTGTTTGTGTGTGCGTGACAGTGTGTGTGTATGTGACAGGGAGAGAGTAGGCATGAAAGTGAGATTCTGCTCAGAGACGTTTGATGTCGAAGAACAGCGTCTGCTGTCTGTCTGCCAACTGCCAACCCTCTATCACCATCCCAACACATGGCCTCTGCAAAGTGTGTGCATGTGTGTTTGAGTGTGTGTGTGTAAGTGGCCTGACTAAGCAGGGACTTGGCTATGTGACACCGCTACAGAGCTAGTTAGACTCATAACATGCACCTGAATGTGTCACAGTGTAAATGTGTGGGCCTGAGAACGCAAAATAGGATTTTGTTTTGAATCACATGACAGAGACAGGGCGAGGTATGAGGAAAAGAGGTGAGTACGGATGTGTGTGTGTGTGTGTGTGTGTGTGTGTGTGTGTGTGTGTGTGTGTGTGTGTGTGTGTGTGTGTGTGTGTGTGTGTGTGTGTGTGTGTGTGTAGGTGTATTGGAAAGGGTGAGTAATCTCTCACTTTTACTAGCTCTCATCCCACACCACCAATCTTTGGATGGGCCCTTAACACACAGAGTCAAGCACACTTATGGCTAATTGTTAACAGATGTATGTGTGGTTCTGTGTGCATCATGTATGTGAACAAGCCTGTGTGTGTGTTGTGTGGTACAGACGCGCTCACCCTGATCGTCTCTCTATATATACCTGCCGAATTGTCCAAGAAAAAGAGGCATAGAATATATATGTGAGGGAAAGATAAAAGATACATTTCCTTCTTATATTAGGCCTAAGAAGGCCATGGGATGCTCTTTTGCTTTAGTTAGGTGGGAAGCTAACTGAAAAGACCCAGCAGTTGTGTAAAGAACTAAAAGACGAGGGAACAAAAGCATTGAAAGAGAGAATGGAGAAGAAAGCCAGGAATGAAATCTGTTAAAAAAGTCAAACTCTTGTCTTTGACTCACACTGGCAGACACACAGGCCTACGCAAACTAAGGCATGAACAAACAAAACAAAAACTGTGATTGAGGAAGCATGAGCGCACACACACATGAGAGAACCTACTGATATATTGGCAGAGCAAAAGGCTGAAAGATCAGGTGAATATACAGAGCAAAGACACACAGATCTTCCTTTTGAACGCTTCCTGACATTTTATTTCTGATAGGGCCAGATATAGCTTTTCTGCCTCTTCACCAAACAAACACACACAGTCTGCGAAAATGAAGAGTTGAAGATCGAATGGGAGGTAGTTATTTTAGAGAGAAAATATAAAACGGTTAAAAAGCGAACAGTAGCCAGGCGCTGGAAATGTCCTGTGGCAGCAGACAAATAAGTGCTTCTACTGAAGTGATCCGAGCACCTCAGGTTGGCTAGATTGATGGGGAAATTAACAATGCTGCACACCCCCGAAAGGCTTGAGAGTTTGAAGAAGAAAGAGATGGGGCTTAGAATCAAAAGTACTGAATCAATATGTAGACTTGTGACAAGATACAAAAGGACTTGAGACTGAAGATTGGAGTACACTGAATAAATAAAGACATGCTGTGAGAAGTTTTCCTTTCTTGGAAATGTACCACTGTTCTTTTCCTCAGTGTTATACCAAGCAATGACATTTCCCCTCTGTCTTTGGATAGTAACAGGAAGGCAATACAGATCTGTGATTGGTGAATTCATTTTTAATAGGTTCAGAGGGCCAGGTGGCATTAATTACACCCAGAGGTGACTGGAGCATATTAATATTGATTGACTGGATAGTTTTGATATAGTCCATTGCTGGGGTGTCCAGTGAAAAGTTATTTGATGACAGTGGCAGAAGGACCCAGTGTCAATATCATCAGAACTGAGAGGGATGCTCAAGGTCCAGCTTTGAGGAGGTTATGATTTCTGTTTGATTTCTATGTTTCTGATTTTTATCCTATTTGTCTTTAGGAATCTTTTGGCCTTGATGTCAATGCACTTGGGTGAAAGGGTGTAGCATGGTCCAAAGAAGAATCCATTACATTTTCGAGCTAGCCCAAATCACCGGCTGATAGAACCATCTCTTTTCACTTATGGAAAAGCTTTGACGGTAGTCTACGCCCTTGAGGTGTCCTTCTAGTGTCCTTCTAGTGTCCATTTCAAATGCGCAGTCCTGAACCTGGCCGAGATGTTGACTCTATTCAAGTTCATTCTTAAATATTATACTATAATATTTTTTCTTCATACCGTTAGCCTAAATATCTGCCTACATGTTTTACTTAAGTATTCATATAATATGAGTGGAGGTTTGAACAGGATTGCGGCAGTCAACCAACCAAGGGCAGCAATATAGTGGTGCTCTTATCCTGCAAAAATGTTGCTGAAATAGCAGGCAAGAGCAAAATAAGCATTTTTCTGTATTTTGAATCACCTTTTGGTAACTTTTACTTGAAATTAATTCTTTATCATGTGATTGTGTCAAGCCATAGTTCACTGACATTCAATTCCGAGCATTTCGGTATACCACTTAGGGATGTATCAACAAAGCCGATTTTCCATTTTGCCTGGAGGCCTGAATGGAATGGCCATTGTCTTTAGTTGATACAAATCTATTATAATTGCTTTGAATGGCCCTGTAACTGATCTCAGGAATCAGCTTATGCATTGTTTGTATTGTTATTGACTTTAGTGACTCGCTGCAGCCTGCCTCAAAATAGATAGTTATGACTTTGCAAAGGGATCACTTTGAACAGAGGCTGGGGTGGTCTAGTCTGACCCATTGATTCAGAGTAAAGGTGACCTGGGTGTACTATTGATTGGAACTGGTTGGACAAGTACACATTTGCATGAAGTCGGCAAAGCTTTTAGCGTTATAATCTGGATGGAGAGACGAATGATGACCAATATAAACTTCTCATGTGGCTATTCTCACAGTCAACACAGTAGGAACAAGGCAGAACCAAAACAGCTGATCAAGATCCAAGCAGTCGTACTCCTTTGTTTCCTGGGCTTGAGCCCCACTGTCTGTACAACTGATACTTGGCTTAGCCGTGGAAAGGGTTCAGAAAGGGAGATTTGGGACCAGCTGAGATGCCAGGCTGTCCCCATGCCCGCTTATGGAGATGGGAGATAAAGTCGGATACTTGTCTGATGATTAGCCAGCTTCGAGCATTAAGTGGCAAAACAAGAGGAGTTGCACAATCAGAGGTTAGAGACTCTAATATAGATTTACTCATCTATTCTCTTTCCTCCCATTTGACTCCTCGCAAAACAAAGCCAACCTATTAAAGCAAGTATTGAGTGGAGAAGAAAGGGTTTTAACAGAGATATTGACATCAGTGCTAGCGTTCCCTCCCCTCCTCTGCTAAACAAGACCTGTTTCTTGGCTTGGAAGTGGCTGAACAAAGGGGTTAGCTCCCTGAATGCAAATGATAGCAATGCAATAAATGCTCAACATGAGGGGGTCTCAAACTCAGGCTGATGACATTATAGGAGGCTTTATAGATAAACACCGGTGGGAACCTTTTTCATAAGAATGTCAGTAATTTGACCAATTACGATCAGTTTACCTGGCATAAGGAGTTTTTGGATGCCTTTGGAAAGAGTTTTATAATGATGGGGTTCTGGCAGGAGGATTTTGTGGGGAAAAAAACATGATGATGTCCTGACTTGAGCTTGGTGACCATACTTGAAATGCATGAGCACATACAGAGCCAAGTAGGAAGGAGTTAACTAAATATGCCACTAAATTGCACGAGTGCAAGTGAAGGACCCAGAGTGTTTTCTTTTCTTTTGCAACCCCCAACTTTAAAAGTATAGCATGCAGAAGGCGATGACCTATCACAGTTGTTTTGATTTCTTCACACATAAACAAACACTGGCCCGCAGAGACTTGCAAGTTAATGCCACGCAATTTCTAGCCATGCTGTGTGGTGCCCCGCGTTGCTTTGCTCCATTCGATGAGCCAGCATGAAGCAAGAATCAATATGGATTAACACTCTGCACGAAGCTATCCACTGATTCCTCCTCATTGCGTACAGGGAAAAAAAAGTATGCACTTAATATGCTGGATTTGAGATTTCCCCCCTTGTGATTCATAGTGGAAAAGCAAAGAGTGGAGATAAACTGACCCTGGATAAAGGGCCACCGTCACACCTGGAGAAAATAACCGGGGCCACGCCCGCCTCTCGTTACCCATCAAGCCGCATGGCGGGCGGTCTGGAATCAGCTCCTCATTTCACCTGCCACACCTAGACTGATTGTCACACACATGAGCACACACACATACAGTCTGCAATGACAGGCCTAGCGGTAGGCCTCCACCCCCCCCCCCTGCAGCGCTCAGCGGGACCCCACAGATTATCCCAGTGCTCGCAGACAGTCACAGAATGTTAATCCCCAACCATCTATTCTACTGTACTGTTAAACCTGGATCTTCCTCTCAATCGCTCCTCCTCCTCCTGAGCTCAACTCTTTCTTTGTCCATCACTTTCACTCCTCCTTTAAAATCCGCTAGAATCCCACCCCCAAATTCCCAGCTCCATCCCATGTTCAATCATGTGCTTTTAACCCGATCCTCTCCTCCCCCCTAAAATCTGTTGATCCTACTGGAAAGAGACAAGGTCTCATCCCTATTCTCTCTTATCCTTCCTCTTCGCTCCAGGCCCGGGCCTCGCTATCAGCCCCACATTGATCTTCTCATCCCCAAGAAAACAAAACACCAATCAGCCTGTCATAATCACTCTGCTGGAGGAGGAAGCGCTGAACGCCAAGCACAGCTGCTACATGTTGATGTAGAGACAGTGGAGAAGCAGACAGGGCAGCAAAGGGTAGCTCAGTCTTTTCAGTTTTTTTGATGAACATGTGCTGGATTGGTTCTATTTTAAGAAAATGTGAAAAAAGCGACCATGAAGGTTTATTAACTACACAGTTGATTCCATTCTGTTAATCATGATACTGATTCTCATTTCTTTTTTATTTGTGCGCTGGAACAATAAAGTGACAGCTGCTGGAAGAGTTCCTTCAAAAAAATTCATATAACAACCTCTGAATGATATCTGGTCTCCCACAGCTTCCCTTCACTATTCACTCTCATTTGCTCTCGTAAAAATTGCCCTCTACCGTTGGGACCTTTTTTACTACTTGTCCCGCAGGATTTTTCTTCCGAACAGTATGACTGCTAACTTCCAAACAATAAATTCAGTTTGTGATCTGTCAGCAGTCTCCAGACTGTTACCCCTGTCGTACTTGTGCTTTGTTGTCATGCAAACCATGGATTGCAAACTTTATGTCTTCACATACCTCAGCATCTTTCCACCGCGGCCGATCTGGCAGATCCAATAAATCCCCAGCCGAAATGTTTGCAGTGATGCATTCAAACTTGCATTAACAACTTGAACTGTAGATTTTCCCTATTACCCTTTAATAGCTTTTTGAGTCAGATAACTCGTTTTTTTTGGCACTGTTTGATACCATCCGATTATAATTGGTATCTGCTTGTCCCATATGTTCATTCTGGCTAAATCACACACATTAAGGAACATGTTTAAATCCAAAATGCCACTATTTATGGACGCCTCATTGCATTAATTGGAGACATCTTGTGCTGGACAGTTTGAGTTAGTAATAAGGGACATGCCAACAAAACTGCAGGGGCGAAGCAGTTAACACTCAGTGATTCATTTATAAATATCTGATTGATAGACTTACACTTACAGTAAATACGTATTTTTAAACAGTTGATACAACCTTGATACCACAAACGGAAGAATGGCAAACAAAAGCCGGTCAACATAAAACTCAGATCTATATTTCTAATCATCATGATATTCAAGGGATTTCAGATGAATTGGTTATTAAACCTACCCACGCACTGCCTTTTTCCACCCATAATATTTAATTAATTCACTAGCGTTAATATACCTGAAATCATTTGAACCTGGTTGCATTCATCACTTTTATCTACTCTGCATTGCTGAGGCTTGGTTCCCGTCTCAGATTTCTCACGATGTTCTCTATTCAGAGCAGAGTAAAAGCACTAGAAACACACTATAAAGCTTTTTTGAATACATAATGTATTGCTTTAAGATAATTTGATTTCACTTCATGCTCTGAGGTATAATTCAAACTTAAGACTCCATAGTGTTAGAACACCTTTTTGAATCAATTTTGTATTGTCACTTGTACTACCTTATTTTTTAAATAAGACCTTGAGCCTTTCCCATAGACTGTATAAAAGAATGGGACAAAGTCACCATTTTGTCCCCCATTGGTTAGTGGACTATGGTTTTTAAGCCTCAATTTGTTTTTTTACCAACAAATTAGTGCTTGGTGATTGACATTTGAATTTTTTGCAACCAGAAGAGAGGTTGCGGCATTTTACAACCAAATATTAACAAGACATTTAAAGTCAACCTAGATGCAAAATGAACTTTCATGAACGGAACATGCACTGTGAGAGGAAGTTCTAAGGCGGAAATATCCGTCAATCACAAGGTAGACCCACCCTAAAACATATCCTGCATTATGTCTATTTTACTTTAGATGGGACTATATTTTAATCTATTTACATTGTGATGTGTCAAAAAAGCCATTACACTAGCGTTTGAGACCATTATCTCATTGCAAAAGAAAATCCAGAAGTAATTCATTAAGTGAAAGATGGTTAATTTTCTCATAGACCTCTATATCATTTGACTCATGTATGACTTATAGGTTACCACCTGGTCTATCCAACAGACTTTTCACATATAAACCTTGACCTCCTGGCACTAAAAGAATAGTTAACAAAGTCATTGGGAACCACTATCTGAGCAGTATGGATATATGTCCCAATTCTCATGGCAAATCAAACCTACAAACCAACTGAAGTTCTTGAGATATTTTCTGGTCTGAACGAAGTTGTGGACCAAACAACAAATCAACATTGCCATCCTTAGATGGTCTTAATAAAGGTTACTATAATATTAATGCTAAAATCAATCACATGAAGAAAGCTGTATCACCATCTGTTACTTATCCCTTAAAAGGTCTCACAATCAAACAGTAAACATGAAGCAAACATACAAGAGTGGGGTAGTATTCAATTAGTCAAAACATTTGATGGCCGAACCAATATATGAATAGATAATGGTCAGTTGATGTACCAGTAATGGCTGTTCTTTGCACTAATGTGTACCAAGCACCAGCACTACTGCCTGTCTGCCAGTTCAGAAGATTAATGATGGTGTAGCCTGATGTCCTCTACAGTCACTAGTGGGTTGTAAATCATTCTTTGTAAAAGCGACATGTGACTTTGATTTCCGTTTGAATGTTTGACCTGTTTGATAGCTCAGTAATTGTTGCATCAAATGCGGCACTTTGGCAAACGCTGTCATTTGGAGAGACATTTGATAAAGGTTAGCTGGTTATTTTAGATACAGATGTGTATGTGTGCTTAATATCTTAAGGGGCTCTGTTATGCTTTTTGGGGTTTTCCCTTTCCTGTATTGTGTTATAAAGGTTTTTGTGCATGTTAATGGTCTGCAAAGGCTAAAATCCCAAAGTTCCCTCCAAAGGGAGTCTTTCTCTCCCCCCCCCACCTCCGTTGGACTCCTTTCTTTACTTCCCTAACATAGTGACATCCTTATGTAGCACTCACACTTCTTTTGACTAGCGCTCCAACACATTGTACCTGATAGCCTAAGCAGTTGACCAATAACAACAGAGCAGGCCAGCTAACCAATCAGAGAAGACTTGGCTCCGGTTTCAGACAGAGGGTGAAAAGAGGTGCTGCAGCACAGGCAGTATGAGAAAAATAAAGACCTTTTTGTACATTAAAGCATGCAAACAATTACAGTAGAGGCACAAATATGACCCTGAAAATGAGCATGATTAAGCCCATTTACTGTATTTAAACAAGAAATACAAATGGCAACAATATTTCATCTTGAATGCCACACCTCACTTTCCTGAAAGAACTCAATGTTCCTTATTTCAATTGGGGAATATAAACTTAGAAATACATTTAGAAAGCCTGTGGTGTCAGCCAGGAAAACTCTTGTAGGAAATTGAATGCTGCTGAAGAGCTAGAAAGTTCAATTGTACCAGAAAATGAAATACAGCTTTAATAATTGCAGAAGTGAACTGGTAGAAGAATACGAGCTTTTTATTAGTCTAGTTGTCAGGCTTTGGCTATTGATAGTTCTGTATTTTATCAGTATCAGTGAAGAACTGGGTGCTTTATCATCTACGACACATCTTAGGTGAATTACATTTCTAAATTGAACGGCACCTTTTATCCAAAAGCTTTCACTAAATGACTTCACTGTATATTGAAGGAAATGCATCAGAATATTTTAGCGCTTAGAATGTTATTGTATACTGTATATATGCCGTAAGGCAAATACAATATATTTCAAGACTTTCATTTCAAAAGTAAGCCGTGAATATTTACTCACCAGAAACCAAGGAGACGGAGCACAGCAAATAGAATATTTCTGACGTGTAACCACAGACAGAAAGTAATAATATAAAGCATAGAGGGGAATTAACATCAGTAAATATCAGCTGAGATAACCTTGCCTCATACAAGTCATTTAATTTGAGAGCAATGTCCGAATTTATAGTACCATACATTTCTCTCAAAAGTGCAATTAAGTTAATTATATATACTCGTTATGTGTAGGTCCGAAAAAATACGGCTTCTATATGTATATTTATATGAGTGATGGGCCACAATCACACATTTGAATCGCGATTAATCGCATGATTTTCTTCGATTAATTGCATTGTTATGCGCAAAATTCAATAGGTCCAGGGCATTAACTTTTTATCTAGTTTGTTAGAGAAAAACAAGTTACCCTCAGAGTCCAGTGATAAGAACATTTAACTTTGGAGTGGTTACAAATAACTCTGGTTCTATCAACTCGTCTGGAGGAGATTTAAAATGTCCATGTAAGAGTTCCGTACCTTTCTCCATGTTTCTGTCCCGCCAGTTCTTTGCTGTTTCGGTTCATGTGAGCGCTGCAGCAGTCTTAAGCCCGCCCCAAATGCTCTCATTGGTTGAGGCGCGTGATGACGCCCATCCTAAGCCAATACTGATCAACATCCCACCCCTCCTGTGACCTCCATGGCTTGTCTGTATGTGTATTCAAAGCAACCCGGTATCACGGCAAGACATGAACATGTGACGATTTACCATGCTGGGAGACGTGAAGATGTCACACTCGATTACGCCGATTTTCTAGTTTCCCCAGCTGGTTGACACCTCTTTTAGCAGAAACAAAGGCTGCATTAATGTATTAAATTGATGTTAATCCATGCGTGTGGATCTGGAATTAACGGACGTGACGTTGTGCGATTGAGTTGCCAGGCAACACCTTCGGTTCATGTTAATTTACAAACTCTTCAACTACAACCGTAGTTATATTTAAAAACATGTTACAAGGCCTCACGAAATACTTTAATGCAAATTAAAATGTAAATGTGAAGGAATGTGTGTATAACAAAAATACATGGGTGATAAACGAAATAATAAAATGATACAATTCAATAACGTGCTTTAACCGCCAGGTGTACCTTTCTATCAGCTCTGCACCGTTATGGTGTAAATACAGCCTATCTACCAATTGGATCTATAAAAGTGAATATAAAAGTCAGCCGAATTAGTGTTGATACTGCAAGGAGACGTATTGTGTGAAAAGAAATGTAAGATGTTGTTTAATTGCTGATATATTTATGATACACGTCACGTTTTCAATTTTGGCGGAAGTTCTTCCTGTTTGTCTAGAAGTCTTCTCATCAGGGCTCTATAAATAGAGAACTACGGCAGATATGTAACATTTAATGCAGCCAAACCGTGTATTACAATGCCGTTATGTGATGACTTTCAAAGAGAAAAGCAAGCACACTCGGAATAAAGTATTTTATTTTTTGAAAATGTTTTCGGTCCATTTGTTAATGACGATGTGATGTGAGATGTGAGACTGGAAAT
>NW_011371055.1:131918-157046 GCF_000735185.1 Notothenia coriiceps | reverse complement strand
TACCAAAGAAAAAAGTCGGCGGGGTTACGGTACGACCCTAAACCACGAAATACACGTACACTTTAGACTTTTGCAAAAAAATTTTTTATAATGGTTTCGCGCAACGGTCGTTGAGTTAGCGTGGTTACAGTGCCAGGCAATTACAGTGTAGGTGTGCGTATCTAATTGTAACCTAAATTATGGTAACTCACAACGGAAACAAAGACGATTTTTCTTTTAGCCGCCAATTTAGCTCGACGACTGATAGTTTCCATTAGTTAGCTAATGCAGCCCCCATCGTAAAACCGAACGCGTAAAGGCCATAAAGAGTGACGCAACTGCTTACCCGAATTGTTATGGCGACAATTAAGTGCGAAACTTCGCCCCGTGCTTTATCACCTGTAGAAGTGCACAGAGGGTCCGGTACATTTAGCGAGTTTCGTTTATCACCGATGTATTTTGTTATACACACATTCCTTCACATTTACATTTTAATTTTCATTAAAGTATTTCGTGAGGCCTTCTAACATGTTTTTAAATATAACTACGGTTGTAGTTGAAGAGTTTGTACATTAACATGAACCGAAGCTGTTGCCTGGCAACTCAATCGCACAGCGTCACGTCCGTTAATTCCACATCCACACGCATGGATTATCATCGATTTAATACATTAATGTAGCCTTTGATTCTGCTAAAAGAGGTGTCGACCAGCTGGGGAAACAAGAAAATTGGCGTAATCGAGTGTGACTATTAAAAAATAAATCATTATTATATTAATATTTACAATAACAACCGACCGTCGGGGTAGCATTTGCTTGGCATTTCCGGTTATTTCTCCACTGGTTAACATGGGTTAACAATACTGTGTAACTGTCACGTTTTAAGGGACGAAATCGTGACATCTTCACGTCTCCCAGCATGGTAAATCGTCACATGTTCACGTCTTGCCGTGATATCGGGTTGATTCAAAGGCAGTGAGCAACGGACTTTCAAAAACAATAATATTAATAATAATAAAAATAAAATGCGAGACAACAAGGTGTTAACTTGCCCAGCCCTAATATATATGTATGTGATTATATATATTTATATGTGATATATGTAATTCACCTTTGGCTGTGACCACTCCAAAGAAAGAAAGACATTTGAATTTCCAAACATCTTGTGCGGATGTTTTCTTGATGACACTGCATGCCCTGTCAGTCCTGAAACGTTGTAAAATGTGCACATACATGCGAGTGTAGAAAACACACACACACACACACACACACACACACACACACACACACACACACACACACACACACACACACACACACACACACACACACACACACACACACACACACACAGGATTATTTTGCTTCTACAATACCACACATTCCCTCTCACTCGCTCTTCTCATTCCACTAATGAAAACAGATGAAAACTCCACAGCCCAATAACGCAAACATTAACACTAATTCCCGCTCATAGAGACAAACAATCTCCGAGACACGAGTAAATACGGCTGAGCTTCCGGTAGTGGAGGACTGAGGGAAAGAAAGAACGCGCCCTCTGGGAAATTTTCTCTGATCAAGTGCAAAGAGATTAACCAGTTGGACTAGTGCTAATGAACATGAGATCCTAATGAAAGGAGCTCGTAAATGCAGATGAGGCATATGAAACAGAACAATGGTTGGCTTGTATCAGATGGAAACACAAGAGAAATGTACAGAAAGCAATCATTTTACCGTCCTTTTTTCTCAACCTGACGTCAAAATCCTGACAAGTTTTAACAATGGGCAGCAGAACATGTAATGTTTCATTACAACATTACGGTAATATGTGCAATTTTGGAGAAAAGAGCAAGCCTTTGAGTCGACTCGGGGAACATTTTGTACTCTCAGCTGGAACCTGGTTAGAAGCTAGTACACTGTGTGCAACAGCCTCTTTCATAAAAGAAAAACATCAACTTATAGACGACACCGTAAATCACACACAGACAAATGGAGCAAAGGGCACAAAAGCACATCAAACACAATCACGTGTTGCGGCCGAGTAATCTAAGAGAGGCTAGAGCCAGACGTGACTTACTGATTACATAGTCCCCAAATGGATCCTCATCCTCCTCATCATCATCTAGGTAAGCTGAAGGAGGGGAGATTGAGAAAAAAGAAAGAAAAAAGCGGGAGAAAAACAAACATAAATACAAAATCAAGAGAGAAAGTATGAGTAAAACTGGAAAAGAAAAGCACAATCAAACGGAAAACAAATACAAAGTAGATGTGATGTATGGTTAAAGACACACGGAAATAAAGTGAATCCGGCCTCCTGACTTCCCATCATGCACATTTTTACCTCATTCTTTCCCTCAATCTGATACCCCGGCCTTCATTAGGAAGCAAAACGCTGACCATTAAACTACAAAAGTAGTTTCAGCTGTATGCAGAGGAAAATATGATCACTCATAATTGGCTGGAGAATTCTCAATTTGCTCTCAGTGCTCCTTCTCTCCCTCCCTCTCTCCCTTTCGCCTCTCTTTCTCTGGCAGGTCTGAAGACAGCATGAGAGGCCATTACGGCTAACTAAATTCCCTATTAGGGCGGCAGAATGGTCGTCAGCAAGTTACAAATCCGACGCCAATGATATTCCAAACTCTCCGGCTCCTCTCATCTACCTGATAATAACACCGTTAGTATAGGGCCTTCACTGCGGATGCAACGGCTGCCTTCTTACACTGAGAACGCACAAAAACATATTTTTTCCAAAGCCCTCGTTGTCATTTTTATGTGAAAATCCCCCTCTTCATCTCTCCCTTTGTGCTTATTCACTGTTTGTGTTTCCCTCTTCTTCTTCTTCTTCTTCTCTTCTCTCCATCACTCCAGGCTCCCTCCCTTTAATGTGAGTTAGCATCCATCTACTGTGATCAATATCCCAGGCTTTTATTAAACACTGCTCTTATGCATCTCTGTTTGTGTGTGTGTGTGTGTTTGTGTGTGTGTGTGTGTGTGTGTGTGTGTGTGTGTGTGTGTGTGTGTGTGTGTGTGTGTGTGTGTGTGTGTGTGTGTGTGTGTGTGTGTGCAGACATCTTCCTGTGTGTGTCTGTCTGTTTGTGTGTCCATTCGGTCCAACAATGTCTTTATTTAGTCCGCAATGAGGGGTTCATGTTTTGTTTCATTGGCAAGTGTGTGAAAATGTATGTTGAAACACCAATCTTTATTGATCTTGTCTGTGGGCATTTTTCAAACAATGGGCCTAACCCAAAGACGGACACTAGAAGTGTGTGTAAGCGTGTGTTGCAATTTTGCTCCATCCTGAGTGCATAGCTTTCACTGCATGGACAAAAAGTCCTTGAACCAGTGGGTGAAGCATGCAGCCACGCACACACACATTTACTCGCACTCACAGTGGCGTGTGTTTGTGAAAGCGAGCTGTCAGTGCTGCTCTCACACACCATTCATCACAAGCTACTAATTCTGTTAGACCATTGTCGAGCCTTTCGCACCCCACGTTGCTCTCTGAAAACTCAATCAGAGGCTAATGCCCCCAACCCTGCTAACACACACGCGCACACAAGTTCTCACTCTCAGTTTCTTAC
This sequence comes from Notothenia coriiceps, assembly GCF_000735185.1. Lineage (NCBI taxonomy): Eukaryota > Metazoa > Chordata > Actinopteri > Perciformes > Nototheniidae > Notothenia > Notothenia coriiceps. The sequence goes on along the minus strand of NW_011371055.1, from coordinate 153,487 downwards.
TCACACACACACTCTCAGAGACCCTGAGGGGACAGCAGTGGTCTTGGGGGACCCCACCAGTCCAACTCTATAAGTGTTGCTTGAATTTGATCGACAGAAGCTGCATTGGCCGAGTTACCAGCACTGAGAGTGGCAGAAAAAAAAGCTCTTACAATCACTGCGTGACATATAATTATAGTATTCACAAAAGTATAGAGCTTTTTATTCACAATTCAAAATGATCATGATTAAACATTATCTTAATTTACCTTGATTGCAAGACAGTCCTCTGCGTGCTCGAAAAACTCCCTAAAGTAGCAACACCTCGGCTGACTTGGTTGATTCGCTTTTGATTTATGGTGGGATTGGTTTGGTACATTAAAATAGAATAAAGAGGACAGCGCGGGTGCAGGCACTCTGCCACCTGTGCTAGCAGATTTGATTAGTTAATCAGGAATCACTTTGCCCAATGCGGCTTTTATAAAACATAATTACATCTCCAGCAACCCAAAAAGAAAAACACAAAAATTGTGACTGCAGATGTTTTAAGTGGCGTTTAAAAGTTTTCCAGCTTTGTCAAAAAAAAAAATCCAATTAGCATAAAGTTTAATCAACATAAACCAGCTTCTAACGGTGCGGAAAACCCTCCAATAAAGAAGTGATGGAAACCAGGCAATTGAGCATGCCTGGACTGGCGGCAGGGTTAGGCAGAAAGGCCAGACTAAATTTAGCGCCACCTTTTCATTCTCTAATTAGGAGATTAATACATCCTGTCACACGCGTCACAATACGAGCCTATGATTTATTATCCAGTCGACCAGATGGAGAGATTGAGCGGGAGGAGGAAGACGGAGAGGGATATCGCAGCTAATCAGAATGCATGTGTGACTGGGCGTGGCCTGGGCTGTGGAGGGAGCGGCCAGTGTCCGCGTTCATAAAGTCGGCCGTATGAAGGAGATTTATTGACGGGGAAACAATGTTGAAGTTGAATTAGATTCTGCCTGTTTCCTTAACAGACAGCTCTCTTTATGAGACACAGAGGCATATGGGGCCACACACACATAAGCATGTGTAAAGCACTGGACTATGGATTGTGGCCATAAAGCCTGCACCGGGCTTCAGGTTTAAATCAATGTCAAAGCCTGATCTTATTTCATCTAATGCATGTTTTAATCATTCTCCCTCCTGATCAATGCAGTTTGGATGCAGTCATCACGCACTGCTGTGAGAATTTACAAGCGCTCCTATTCTCCCGCCCGTGTTTCCAGACGGACGTTTTACGAGGCGGTGCACAGTGTGACAGTAAATCTCTTCCTCCACTTTGCCAAAATGAAATCTCTCAATGCCGCTCTCTATGCCCATATTTGTTTGTCTCACTGTGCTGCTTGCGCAGACGAAACTTGGATTGGCTGTGCCAAGTCAACGTTCTACTCTCTTTATTTTAATAGTGTCTGGAAGGGGCAATAAAAGGAAAGTGTCTTTATTCAATACTTGACAATAAAGCTGGATGTAGGGAAAAAAATCCCTGAGTTGCATTTAGGAAACTCGTTTAACGGGTTTTACATACTTGTAGGTAATTGGAATTCAGCAGTAAATGAAAAAACAAATGAAAAATAATTACAGAGTTTTAGTTTAGAAACTGATTTAACAGGTGCCAGAGGGCTTCCCGGGAAGACAGCTACACATTTGAAACACATTGCTAGATAAGTAACTTCACATTTTAGTCAGGTGCCAACGTATGTCTGTTGTTCTCTGAGTGTTTTAAAAGTCATAATGTGTGTTTGCAGGCATGTCTATGCGCCTTTCATTTTTAATCACTGGAATAATACTGTAATAAGATTTTCATATTGTATTAGCATTCAGTTACAAAACGTGCCTTTCCTAATTTAGGAAAATGCAGGTTGAAACTATATTTATCTCCCTCTGTCCATTGCAAGCTCACAAACATACATAATAGCCTGGTCCTGTATGTAATGTATCAATGAAGAACAATAACTTAAAACACAGCAATATTCAAAGTTCTCTTTACCAGTCTTGTGATCTGTCTACATTACATTAGGTGCGTATAGTGCTAATTGTGTTGAGACTAGCGAAGGCACCAGACTCTGTAACTGACGACTGCTATCTATCCAAAGGTTAACACTCTTTAATTTGTTATCGACTCAGGTTGTTAGTTTTTTCAGGCTTTTCAAGTACTGCAAAAACAAACACTTTAAAATAGAACGTGTGCTTAGGCAACCTGAAATATGAGAAATTAAATCTTTCTAATTTGTAGCTCAACTTCAACTTCATTTGTAGTTCATTAATTATTTTTAATTAAATGTAAGGGAAGGAAAAGGAATGAGGAAATGTACCGAGCAATTACTCTACAGCCAGTTGCCCTGTTGACACAAAAACAAGCTCTCAAATAATACTTTCCCTGAGGTTTTGGATAGCTGTCACCGTGTCTCAGGGCTTTCTATTTTGGTAATGCAATCTGCAATAGGGCACTCTGCACCTTTATTCTCGTGTATGCTCCTGCCCTGAAGGGGAACCCTAGACCCACAAACTGACACCTGTCAGTCACGCCGGCGAGATGCACTGACAGAAGCATAACGAGAGACGTTGAGAGGCGCAGCGTGATCCAAGAGAAGACAGAAGAAGGAGTTTGAAAGATGAAGACGAAAAGGCGGGAGAGGAGGGAGATGAAGAAGAGGAGGTGGAGGAGGAGGAGAAGCAAGGTGAGACTTCAGAAGCTTGTTAGAGACGCGGTGAGATGAGAGTGCTGCTATTTGGTGTTTTAGCACGTCACAGTCTTTTTGATTTGTTAGCATGTGTTTATGATGTTGTTTCTCTTTCTGCCTCTGTCAATCTCTATTATTAGACTCTCAGATCCTCTTCCTGCTGTTTTGACACTCCCGTTGCTCCTATTTCACACTTGCACACACACACGTACAGGGTTTAGGCTCACTCTCACACCCGTGGAGAGACAGAGTAGCATATAGAAAGACAATGATAGACTCTGTAACAAACATATACGCGCCTTTGCAAATGCAGCCGCCGCACTGCTCGGGGCACTCGGCTGGTTAGGTCTGGTGGGAGTGAAATCTTCCTGGCTTCAGGGTGCTTTGAGGTATGACGTGCCTGCAGTATCAGATGTTCTTTTTTGCCGGAGCGAAGGGTGACATTTCCTCATTCAGAGCAACTAAATAACTAACAAATTGACTTGATCAGACACACACACACACCTGGTGCTTTTATCCGGCTGACGTGCTGCCTCAGATCTCTTCACGCTGGCAGAGACAGCGATACAGACGCCTGATCTAAATCTCCGGTCTGTGAAGACGAGTATGAGACGGTATGAGACGAGCCCAAAAATGCCCGTGGTTCCCTCTGAAGGCCTCGATAGAGAAGGTAAACTTTTGAAGTGTGGCATTCCATTGAATTGACTTTGATTTGACACGTTCTGCAATATGAATCAACACACAAGTAGATGTTTAGATCCTGTCGGAGCACAGGCGTATACATGATGAAATATCTTTGAAAAAGTGTCCTTTTTGGGAAAAACGTTTGATCTTCCCAACAATCAACCCTCGGTGACATACTGCAGGCAAACGATAATCGCAATATAGCACAGGATTAAGAAGCTAATTTCGTAAGGTCTGGAATTGCTGGCAAAGGAGCGCTCAATGGCGTTCTGCTGGCCCTGAGACAGAGAGAGCGAGAGCGGTGTCTTAGGCTGATATCTGCGGTTTCCAGATTAGCTTGGTAATTAACCACAAAGCAATTATCGGATGGTGGGATGAGAGGCGCGTCTCGGGGAAGGTGTTCCTTGATGTGTTTAATAGGTGTTGAGTATTTTGATCAGTCCACAGAAGTTGTTTCTGATTCCGAGGCCAATGGAGGTTGATCTACGGCTGATATGTGTTTCTGTCGAGAATTCAATTAATTAGACTGTTTCTTTTCCTTCCATCTAACCCTCACACATTAACCCATTCACCTCCATAGACACCTTGGCGAAGACCTGCGCAGGTTTAACACTGCGTTGGGATTAGCACGGAAATGGGGAAAGCTGCCAGTAAACAAAGTTGCCAGAGGAAGAAGTTTCCCCCTGGGGACATCCGATCTCACACTCACTTTGAGATTCAAAGACATCTTCTCTTTGACTGCATCTCTTATCTTGTGTTGGATCACAAAAGAATCCAAAATAATCTAAAAGATTTGAATTGACAGATCAGTTGCGAGATCTCGGGAGATAAGTGGGAGAAGATGGTAGAGTTAAAGGGCTTTGTCTAAGTGTTATTGATGAAAATAAGGATGGGTCTCTGGAGGGGGGGGGGGGGTCCAACAACTGTTCTTCAGATCAGAAACAGACTCAATCAATAAATCCAACTCGCTCACAATTTATATAAAGGTTGTCTGCTTTAGAGGTGGTCTGAAGATTTCGACAATATCGAAAAACCTTTAGGATCTCTTTAGAAATGGACAATCATTCTCAATCAGTCCATCCTCTCCCTGATTTGTTGTCAGTTTGTTGAGTCTAACACCCTCCCTTTTCCTCAAACCAATGGGCTTGTCATTTAACACATCTTTCAAGAGTCCTACCTGACTCGTCGTCAGACTTGTTGTCATTCTCAGAGTCTGTGAGGGTGAGCGCAGAGTTCTCGCGACTGGACACTCCCGAGCTGCGACGGGACTTAACCCGTCCTTGTCCGGCCCACAGCTGGATGGCTCGCTCTGGAGACAGCGGCCCCTCGGGGTCCGAGTCAGCATCAGAGCCAGCGCTCAGCGAGTACCCCCTCTGGAGGAGGGCCAGGTCAGGACAGTAGGGAACGGCGTTGGGGTGCGGAGGGGGAGTCGGCTCGCAGACCCCAAGCTCAGCCAGGGTGAAGTTCCCCCCTGCGAGGGAGAAAGCGGAGTTACATTGGGCGGGTGTGGGGATTGATATAAGTCAAAGGGAGTAAATGGAGACAAACAAACACTCATAAGCGTGTCTCTAGCAAACAAACCCACAATCACACGCAGAGAAGCAAACTAATTATGAAACTACGGAGGCGGAGGCTGAAAATTGGTCTTTGTTGTGCCAGCCAGGAGGGGGAGAGATGACGCAGCGTGAATCAGGCACAAACTACAAACTAGCTACTGGAAGGAATATGTAGCGGCCTGCAGGCCTGTTAAAGCTGGCTTAGAGGACCTGCCTGCCTCACTTTACTGCTCCGCATTGGCATTCATGAGGTGTTGATGTGAGATCAAAGAGCTGTTCACTTGAGGCCTCTCAGACTGTAGTGGAGCTGCTTTGCTGCCTTTTGGGTTTGATCATCTCCCCACCTAGCTGCCATCACACGCCGGACCCTGGGCTCTGGATATACTGCAGTCTGCTGCAATACCGGCCCCGCTGCCTAACACTCTCCCCCTCAAGACAAACTCACTCGTCACTTCCAAAATAAATATATAAAATTATCCAAATTAAAGCACATCAAAGGAGATCAATAAACAGTGCTGCAGCCCAATTAAATCCAAGCTGAGGAAAAAGCAATTAAGGAAAAAGGCATGCTCAACCAATTTATTCTCTATACTAATTAAAAGAGTATTGTGGATGCAATCGCTCACCATCAGCTGTTGGGGTAAAGGGATCGGGGGGGAAAACAGTTGTGATTCACTTCATTAGTGGTTTGCGAGGGAGGGGAAAGGAAGAGGCGAGCGAGGAGAGGATAGCATTGTGACTGCACACTGCGCTGGGAATCACACAGCTGTGTGACTGGGTTAACTGTGACTCATCAGGCGTACGGACGCAATCAGACTGAGAGGAATTAAACAGATGAAAATCGTCTCCTGGATCTTCACTGCTCCTCTTCACGGCCTCTTTTGGAAAACTCCAGAGTTGCTGAAAGTAATGAGGAGAGAGAGAGAGAGAGAGAGAGGGCCTAAAAGGAAACGGGGGAGTGTTGACAGGCTCTATACTTCTACTCAGACAAACAGATGGACAGGACTAGAAAGCCAATAACTCCACAGGTGGATTCAGCTTCTACGGGCTACAGCTCGCCAAGCATCAAACAAGCTATGGAGGCCCAGAGCACCGCGAGACATGAGGGAATATTACCCCTCCTCTTCTTCTGTGCTTCTTTGTCTTTTCCTCCCACTTATCATAAAAGATCACAAAAGGAAGTTTCTTTACTTTACAGTCAGGGGAATTTTACAACGAGTTAGAAATGTACACCACACTACTACTGTATATGGACAGGATCTAACGCTAGTGATGAACCCATACCTGAGATGAAGTATCGTAGGAGGACGGGAGAGAACTCCAGGAGGCCTGAGAGAGCAGAGCACATGGCTTCTTTAACATCAGCGAGGAAATCAAGCTTTAAAAAGAACTGCTCGCTAGAAAAGAGTCTACTCCACAAATGATGTTTTATGCAAATCATCCCATTCAACTAGAGCGACAATAACGGGAACACAAACACATCTTCTAATCTAAACAAACACTACATGGAAGCAACATCAAAGTGTGCGTTAGTGAATGTGCGTGTGCGTGTGCGTGTGTGTGTGTGTGTGTGCTTGCCACAAATGTCTAATGTTACGTCCCAAAGGCGACCACTCCGTACAATTAACCTGCCATAACCAGTGATTCCATATGCAAAATCCAATCACTCCTTATCACCCTGAGCAGTACAGACACAGCCTTATGCCAGAGCAATCTACTCAAGAAAGATGGATTAGGGTGCTGGGTTTAAGAAGACATAAAAATCTATCTCAGTTATTCCACACATAGAAAACCAATCGCATATTTGTTATATGATAGTATGACAGATGTGGGGGCAAAATATGGGGCTTCATTCTAATCAGATCAATGCCTTTCTGTTGATACACCACCGCTGCCATTCTTAAGCTTGCACTGCGCATTAATGTGTGTGTTGAGCCCTGAGCGGCTTCCACAGCTGCTTCCAGCTGAGCGCATCTGCGTCTGTTCATTGTGTACATTCTGACATGTACGTTTGACATGTACTAATAGAGTAGAAGACATAATGTTTAAGATGGAGAGGACCAAAACAGATGTGAAAAGAAAGATGCGATAAGGCGTTTCAGGGTACGTGGAATCAAATACAAGATGAACAAGAAAGGCCTCAATCAGTGCTGTTTGTGATTAATCTAATTCAATTGAAATGGGGCATGGCTTTACGAGATAGGAAGATGTGTGTAGATCTGCGTTAGACTTCTATGGAGACATACAGTAGCAGCATGATAGGGGAAGCTTCCTTGAACCGGAGTGAATGGCAGCAAAGGCAGAAAAAACGCATGAAAGGCGAGTATGTGAGGGAAAGAGAGCAAAGGGTATGTTTGCTGTAAGTAACTACAGGATAAAAAGTAAGGCTATTTTCCAGCCTGCATGAAAACAGAATATATGAGGTGAACCATATAGAACTCAATCAGTGTATCCTTAATAACATTTTAATGACTACCAATGAAATGAAATACCTGAACAGAAACAGAACTAGCAAATGACTTGAAACCAATGAGTTTAAGACTGTCACCTCACAAGCCCTCCACATGAAACAACAACATACAACTTTCGTCTGTGCCCTTGAGATTGACAAATAGGAAAAAAAAGAATTGTCTGTACCCTCTTTAACTGTAACAGATAGGTGCTAGAAAGAATTACATGCTATGATAATACAACGCTATGGTTAGGTTTTGTTCGCTTAAGCCACAAAAATCATAGTTTAGGTTTTACTACAGTACTACAGATTACCATTACTCCAGCACTTTACTAAATTTAGGTTAGATTCTTTGTCATGGATACACAAATAAAACACTTGGTCTTTGACGCGGACCGTCGTAGGCAACGCACGTTACCTTCGGTTAAGTAGGAACGGGTTTCCTGTGTTGAAGTCCTACATTTTGCAAACCAGATGGACTCAATACAAATCTGTCTTCTTTTTCAGCATATTGGATACTTTCTTAAATGGTTTTACTGGCCAATAGTTTTTAAAGATATGGTCATTTTGCTGACTTTTCAACAGTTTCACCTGACTTCCTGCTTTGCCACTTTGACGTAAACATTGCTGCAATACTGTTTTTCTCCAATGAGCATAAAACAATAGAAACTATGAGGCCCAAACAATGCGACTATAGCTTCCTGCCCCTGCTATGCATCATCATTTGGAGTTTTCATGCGATGCACGTTGTTTCTCTGAGAAGTGACACAGGGGAAAAGGAAGCATCTTGTTGGAACTCCAACACAATAGTGCGGGTGGGATTGGCATTTGCAGTGATCCATTAAACCACATGTACTTCCCTTGATAAAACTCATTACGGATGTGTGTGGGAGAGATTGTGTACAACGTTGCCGGTTGTGTGTGTACGAGCTCTAGTGTTTGTGAGTAGACAGCTTTGTGGGATAGAGGGGCCTATCATTAAAAAATCATTTGTGCTTGTTAGCGGTTTGACAGGCAAAGTATAGGCAGCAGGACTTTGCATTATGCTGGTTGACTTTCCCTCACCCCACTGAGTAATTCTGTATGGGACATAAAACAGGCGGAACGTGTGGGCTTCAACGGCAGCAATTACGTGGCTTTTTCCATATCCAATAGTTTACACTGCAGGCCACCCTCGGACATGCCATTTTGATCTTTGGAGCGAGCGGCAGTACTGAACAATTTCTGATTCGCCCTGAAGTGCTGAACTAGTGAACTGATTTGCTCCTGGGTGGAGGATGCATCACAATCAGGAAGGAAACGCAACTGTGCACGGCAGGCTAACAATCCCAGGGAAAGGCTGAAATTACTGTTAATAATAGCAAAAAGCCTTATTTTCTTTGCCACAGCGAAGAACATGCTAAAAAGGTTGGCTAATAGTAGTAAAAAAAAATGTAATTTTTAACATTTTCCATTTTCATTTGCATCCAATTCAGAACTCATCTGCACTGCACTTTAGTATCAAGAAAAAAAAAAGAATTTCTCTTTTGTGTTTTCTTTTCTGTGAATTACCATGGCAATAAAATACACATATATATTCTTTCCTAATAATGGAGGGCCTAAGTGAAGACTTGTTTCAACAGATGTAGGAGAAAGAGAGAGACAGGTGAGGTGGCAAATGATTGACATGACAGAGTAGAGACAATATGGTAGTTTTTGATGATCTATTGAAATAAATTATGAACAGACACTGAGATGTTTGTGAGGGTCATTTTACTAGTTCAAAAGAAAAATGGCGATTATTTTTTATGTTGACAGCAAATATCAGTGCCATGATGTGTGTCACACTCAATAATCTGATATATCTGTTTTTCTGACATTCTCCACTACTTATTTGGTCCTTGCTGCAAAACCTCACCACAGAGCATTATTTCTACAACAGTCCTATTCAACACTTGTTTGCTGATACAAATGGAAATGTCTACTCAGGTTATTTTCTTATAGACCCAATTTTAAGGGCGGTGAAATGTTCCTGCTCTCAAATCCCACCTGAAACATGTCTTGACTGTCCATAATCTGTCACTGTCTCTCAACCTAGAAGCTAAGCACAAGACAAAATGCATTTTAGGAAGTCATCATTGTGTTGCTCAGTGGGCTACTAAACATATAGGAAAGAGAACAAGAGCTGTGTTGTAAAAGTGAAGACTACAGGGAATACAACTGTTTTTTAAATTAGCTCCACTCATTTATTGACCTAACTATTGCAAAACTATTTCCTAGCTGCCTTCACACACAGGCATAGTGGAACAGACTCTCAAAATCGAAATCTACCAAAATATTTCAATTTGTACCACTGTTTATTTAATTTAGGTAATGTATTTGACTCAAATTGCTTTCTAGTTGTTTCCACAACTCGTTACCACATGTAGATTTCCCAGTTGGGAACGATTACGTGTGATATGCCTCATCGTATCTTGCGGAAATACAACAATTAAATTACATACGTCGTTTAAAGGACATGTACTTAAAGAGATCTGAGTACAGATGGCCCTCCTCTCAGTCATCACACACACACACACACACACACACACACACACACACACACACACACACACACACACACACACATTTGCAGTCTCACATTTAGGGCTATATGTATATACACAACACACACACACACACACACACACACACACAGCACACCAACACACACACACACAGCACACACACACAGCACACACAAACACACACACACACCACACACACACACACAGCACACACACACACACACACACACTTTTCCCTGTCCATCGCAGGACCACTATTTATTCCTCGATAGAAACATTGCCTAGCCTCTGACCATGTTTAGTGTAAATCATCCTCTTCCAAAGTTTTTTTAAGAGAAGTAAAAAAACACACATATATACACATATCAATATAACATATATATTTATAGAGAGAAACACGATCAGAAGAGAGAAACATATAAATATAGAACACATTCAATAAGTCTGCAGATAGCATAACAGAGAGAGAGAGAGGAGAGAGAGAGAGAGAGAGACATAATATAATATATGACAATAGAACATAAAAGATAGACAAGAATAGAGGGCAACACATTACACAACAGATATAGATACACACACACAGTGTAACAGATAAATAACATAACTGAAGTTTAATTAAAAAAAAAAGTTAGATAAAAGGGGAAAAAATAGGGTGTGTACAATAGGCGAGTGAGGGCAGGCCGGCAACAAAAAAAAGGGAGATTATAAAATGGTATAAAGTCCTGATCCATCTTAATATAGAAACCGTCTGAAATGGGCTGATCAGATTTTGGCCACTTTATGAGGTCATAAGGTTTTTTTGGCTTGTGTAATCATTAGCCAATCACCAACCAAGGTAACACCCCCACCTTATCACCTGCATCTCCTCCTAGAGCACCATTGTGTTCTTTCTAACCAAATATCTCTCAGAGGGGCGTGGGGAGTGGCTCCTTATTTTCATCTAAAGTAACAGACAGAGAATCAGCACTTTGGAAACAGGGCAGAAACAGAGGGGTTTATGGGATGCTGTTATGATCTGTTTGGTGTTTGGAGCCAAACACTTCAGAGACATATTTTGTATATATCTGAGACTTATAATATATTGATGAAAAAACGTATAATAGTCGGGCTTGTACCTACAAATGATAAGCCATCATACAGGATCTTATAAAAGCTCTGAGTCCTTTGACCATGACTTTAATGCAGTCTGTACAAAGGTCAAGATCCAAGGTCACTGCCAGCTGTGAGAGTGAGAATGGAGTTTACGTGATTGTTGTGCAGCTGTAATTACACACTCTCTTATTACTTTCACACATACACAAACACACTGTTCGGCGGCGGCGGAGAATACCAATAAACATCTTCACAACTCAGGGTTTCCATGGTGATGAGGTGTAGTGTAGGAAATGAAGCTCGTGGACACATCAAAAGTGAGGTTGTTAATGAGAAAAAACCTCTACAAATGTTGATAATGAGATCGACATCTTTGCTGTGACAGTTGGTTTAACACACAAATGCTTTAGTCTCAACTATAAGTGGAACTCTTAATTAGACGTAGAAATATCAGTGTGTTCATGTTCCTATGTTTGTATCAGAGGGTTCTGCAGCTCATGGTTTACGTGAAGGATATGCATAGAGCACATCTGGTTTTAATTCATTGTATTGTTTCGCAAAATTATATGTTTTCATTTCTAGACGCAACCAAAAGGTGTTTTCAGGAAAGAAAAGCTAGAATTAACATTCTTTACACTCTCCACCAAACAGCAGACAGAAACATTTTGTTATTGAAAATACTCTTGGATTTTTGTTGATTTTAAATATCAATGTACTATCCAATGCCTTTAATACGTAAACAGATTTCATTTTTGTTTTTGTTCCGTTCAAAAAAACTAAATGTATTACAATTATTTACAAATTATCTCTTTGAAAACACAGCATACCCGAAAAGGAGCAGGGAGAAGATGATAATAGCACCTGCCCCTGTCTCCAAGAAAATAACATAGATTGACTCTAGGCTATTCCAAATAACAACAACAATCCCAATATCAATAATGATGACATTATGTATTAGCATTTTTCTTCCAACCCCTACAATTCGCTCTCTATTCAACCTGTTGCCACTTGTTTTAAGAATTAAAGCGTTTTACAATAGAACTGTAGAAGTCTTTAATTTATCTTATCTCAGTCATCACTCTTATGGCCATCAGATAATCTTCCTCATCCCTCAAAAAGGAGATTATTCAACGCCTTTTATTTACGAGGATTAAAAAACACAAAGTGCTTTCCAGCAGACGACGCTGTCAAGATTTTATCTTGACATCTGGAAAGTAAACAAGTGCGTTTTGCTCTAATACGTAAACAAAGCGCTTCAAACACTGACACACTCGTTCATCTTAATGGGCATGTCAAGAATTGTGTGGTCTAATTTCAATGTGGATGTTCATTTATTTAGCGTTTCATTAAACAATGCTGTTATGACTTTTGTTTTAACTTTTGTTTTCCCACACAGTTCTCCTTTGCAGTACACAGTGAGTTGCAGTAGCAGTTTGATACCGACATGTCATGGCAGGATGACAGGGCAAGCTGACATTCAAGGCTTGGTGTTGATGATCAGAAATCCATCTCCATCACGTCCATACACACATTCATGTCCCACTGAAACGCCATTAGCGGCGCAGTAACGACCTAACAGATATTCCCAAATAGGAGCATCATGGTCATACACTTCCCACAACCCCCAGATGACATCCGTTCTCTCGGCTCCCGCCTGAGCCACGGGGGCCATTGCACCTCCTAATGAGGAGACCAGAATACGTGTGACAAATGTCATCCAATCCTGGGCTAGTTCTCCTTCTGCCCAGAGGACAGCAGTCTGGCTTGGACAGGACATGACAGGACATGACACAACACACCATGCACTCTGGAGGAGGTCTTGTCACTGAAGCACTGAAACACATCTCACACACGAATAGGAGGCCGAAGATGACCAAGCTGCTGCCATCAGCATTGAAGAAATAATTACTTTTGAAATGAAAGGCTTATTAGGAATTCTAAATGCCTATGTTGAACACGTCAAGGCTAAAATAACCAAGCAGTGCAGAATAGGTGATGAGCTACCGTTTATACCATTCTATGTATTCAGACAAATACATCAATGAATATGGTTTAATAATAGGTGAAGGTTGAACAGTCTGTCAGTCTGTCTAACATGCTCCTGTATAATATTTATTATCAAGGGGAATGAGGTATACTATGGGATTCACTATCTCTATATATCCCTGTGTGCAGGTTAAGGGGTTACCAAAGCATTATGTTCAAGCAATGTGCGCACAAATGCTTTTTCTTCATTTCTGTACGTTTCTAGACCTGCTGCTACACCCACGATCTGACCTGAGGACACCAGAATATCTGGGCCTGAAGCAGAGCATAAACGCGTCAACAAATTCAATTGATCAAATAATTGATGTTGTATATATGAAAAGCTGTGCTGTGCTACAAAGCAAATGATCACGTGAAAATGTGTCCCTAAGTAGCTGTATTGCTACTTACACATCAGTATTCTGGTCAACATTTAAAACACTAATTTAACTAAATGCGTTTATCAAACTGTAGGTAAGCATGGGAACAACAACTTCTGTTTCACACCAGCATTACATTACATTACATTGCACCAGCACACGTTTTGCAGGAAAACTGATTAAAATTGATTTATTTTACATATGTTGTCTTAAGGCCAGTGGTAGGGGTTCATGCTATAAGCTAGCCACGGTTGCTAACTTAGGACTTATATGTGTAATATTTCGTCACATAGCATTTCTAAAGCAAACTTCAGGGGTAATTTTTTACCTGCAGTTACTTTGAGCTATCTATGTGCTAGCTAGCTAATAGCTAGCACATTGAGGAAGAAAAACAAAGTTGTGCAGCACACAAAGGGGCAAACATATCAAAGTTACCTAGACAAAAGAAGGATAGGCTGCTGATTATTAGGCTAGAGAAGTTATGACAATATGAGACTACATCACAGATTATTATATGGAGTGCTGAGTTCACAAACAGAACTAGGCAAGGGCATATTTATAATTTACTATGTTTGAAATTCTTCGCTCTGTTGTCTAATATTTCACTTTTCCCTGAATCTATTGCCTCATCCGTCATTTGTCCTTATCTGCATGGTAATGCTATAGTAGTTTATTTGCATTTTTGTCACTAAAACAAGGACAGAACCAGCATTAAATCATATACGTGTGTAAGAATAGTGTCATACTGACACATACACACAAACACACACGCACATATTTAAATTAGTGGCAGGGGAACATGTTTAATTACAGTCTACGATGCAAGTGACTCGGCTGGGAACGGGAAAAAAAACACTTGATAACACTGACATTTACAATCTGCCTCATTTATCAAAAGCTGCCAAAGCAGAGTCAAAGAGGGTCATTACATTGTAAACATAGATTAACTCAACTCGCACTAAACCCACACAACATCGTCTGAGAAATGATTTTTATTTTTGAGAAAATTGCAGATGTCAGCATGCATTTCCCTGGACTCTGTCAATTAATTGTCTTGTTTGCTAGCCGATATTTGTGTGTATGGCACGCGTACATGTGTTTCCTGAGCAAACGAGAGCCAGCATCGGTGCTAAATAGCTGGCACCTTTACCATGCATTTCCCTGGCCTCTTCCTATTATTTGTCTCATTTGTTACCCGGTGCTCAAACGTGTGTGCATGCACCTGTGTCAGAGTTAATAGCCGCACTTTCATAGCAGACAGGATTTGACAAACTGAGCTGAGGTGTACTCGTGTTTATTTTGGATAATGTTACAGAGTGAATCCAAAGGGCTCATCAGAATCTGACAGACCTTTACTTAGTGCCAGTCATTCTGCTAAGTCCCAAAACGACTATTGATCACTCTTGCTCATTTACAAGTTCTTAAGGACACATCCGTGATGCGGGGAAGGATAAAGCGAGTATTTAAACTAGGCCCTTCTTGAAATAGTGTTTTGCACAAGTATCAAGCTTTGAACCAGATGTCACTTGGAGTTAAGTCCCCCTTTAAAGACGTCCCAGCATGCGTGGGGGCAGCACATTCAAACCCACAAGAGCAGTTTCCTGTCCATTAAGGAGGCATCATGGGGATGTGTGAGTGGGAGTGCGTTGAGGATCGGAGGAGCCGAGTTGATTCGGCCCAGGGATATTCCTCAGCGGCTCCTCGGCTCTGTTGCTGCAGCTACGGGACGCTTCTGAGTGTCAGCAGCTGGCAGAGGCGCAGAATGCCAGGGAGAAGATAAAGGAGGTATACGAGGAAGAGGGGAAGGGTTGCATTTAATCTCACTATTTATTTGTAATAGCATGCAGCTGCTTTGTTCTCACTTTGATCATCCGCAGTCCAGGTGGACTCAGCTGAAACCCAGTGGAATGCATTGGACACACACAGAGAAATGTACACATAATATATTGAAGCTGAACACGTCTCGGGTTTTCTTTCATCTCATTTATGTGGATTTTTGCATATAATGACCAAATCCCTATGCATTGCACTCTTTTGCGCCGCAGACACACTTGTGGGTCTTCTGTGACGCATGGTGGCACCATTAGCTGCAAGCAAAGAAGGCGTGACATGTGGGTGGTTCACACTATCTCTCTCAGTCACCCATTCACTGTGCAAGACTTCTGACTAAGCGGTGTCTAAAGGACAGACCCCTCACAGGTAAACAATTCCAGCTGTTTACATTTGAATACAACTATCAGGTTTATTTGTATTGGGGATTCAATGTTCAATTGTTCAAATGAGATATCATCTTATTAAATATGTTCTAATGTGCATCCATTTCTAGAATACAATATTTTTGTTTAATTTTGAAAAAAAGATTGTTTCGTAAGGACATTTTTTAAATCTCTCAAATTGTTTTTGTTTTTTAAATAAATAAAATGTTATATACATTGGGATAAACAAACCACTCAGACTATAGAAGGCAATTCAACTGAAACAGTTGGTGTATATAAGTGCTAATTAATTCAATGTTCCATACATTTTACAGAAAAGGTGAACAGGGTTAACATTATGACAACACAATAAAACCTCAGTTGGTACACTACATTAGTTAGGAACATTCCTTTTTGTATTATAAGTTTACTCAAATGTTATGTTTAAATTGGCAAATTAGGTATTATTTACTGCTAACTTGTGTTGAATTAAAGACAAATACAGTTTAATGACCAAATAAGACAAGTAAATGAACCCACATTGACCCAAGTAATTAAATGAACATCTATATGAGTATTTGAGATGTTTCTTTCTACCAGTCTAAGATAATCGTATATTCCAGTGCATTGTCGAGATTTGTCTTCACTCATTAAATTAGGTCTGCAAAGGTAGTTGCATTGACTACTGTTGCTGGGTAGTGATTTGAAGTGGCCAACTCTAGAAATCCCATTTATTTCTTTGCAATGCCGGTTCCTCTCCTCCCGACATGAAAGATTTTGCAAACACGTCACACACAGTATGAAGCTGCTGTCTCTAGAGGACTCGTCCCTGAATCTCACTGAAGAGGGCACATTATGGGAGGCTGCTGCTGTTCTTGCAAATACTTGGAAGTAGTCTCTCCTTCAAGAACGAGAGTAAAGAGCAAAGAAATATGCCTCCTCCTCACCACCCAGTAGTACATTTTCCTTAACAATTAGGTCTTGAATAGAGGCAGTGGAGGCAATCATACACGTGCAAGTTTTGTAGAGTTTTTGGACAAAGCAATCATTGGCTGGGGTAGTAATTTGTCACTTCGAATCGGAAGGAGAGAAGGGAATGCAGATTAACATTAGCATGGCCTTTTAACAGTATTTTTTCCATTGACTCATATGGGATTCAATCGGCTCATTCTGATTGTAATAGCCAATACTTGCACATTTACTCTGTGAGGATGAGGAGTCAAACCTATGGAGCTCGTAAAGTGCTTATCAAATGTGTGATATGATAACTAAAGCAACAATACAGGAACAGCAAGGGTGATACAAAAAAAACAAAGATTCAGAGAAAGCAGGTGAGAAAGGTGTGACAGGAGAGCAGAAGAGGAAATAAGACATGTGATAGATGGGAAGTTTCAGAGTGAGGAGGGTCAGTAGATGAGGTGGAGTGTTGTCCAGGCAGTGAAGCAGGCAGGTGGTGTGTGCCGGATTCTCGGTGTGGTTTCCATCCCTGGGGGCAAGGCAGCAGAGGAGAATGGAGTGGGGCTCATTGAGATCCTTCTAAAAAGGAAAGGCCAAAGCTTTCTAGAGACTGCAGTGGCTGTGATAATGCCTGCTGTCTGGAGGTGGACCTGCGGGGAGGACACACCCCTGGGATGTGCTGAATGGGAGCCGCAGAGAAGGACCAGGAGGAAGGAAAGGAGTTTCACAGTATGGGTGGAAAAGAACAGAGAGGTAAAAAAAGGTGGCATAAAAAGAGTTTACAGTATGTGGTGAAGTCACAGGTCGATGCAGACTTAAGGAGTACTGCATTAAATGTACTCCCTAAGACTGGGAGTGACATGTTTAAATATCCTAGGTTCAGGGAATCTAAAAAAGAAAGGGAAGTTTCTGGGAAACTTAAAAAGATCTCGGGAGGCTTTAATAGAAAGGTTTATTCATGTGTTGTATACTGTGTTATTCATGTTTTATGTTTATTTTATTGTCTTTGCTTTTTAATGACTGTTTTTAAAGGTCATTTTATAACGTGTTTCCACTGCACTATTTCTTAATGCTCTTATTGTCTTTTATTTTTGCAAATCACTTTGAATTGCCTTGTGTTTAAAGGTGCTATATAAATAAACTTGCCTTGCCTTGGCTATATTTAACAGTATCATGTAATCAGGATACCAAATGATAAGATAAGATGCACTTTAATGATCCCAATTTAAGACACTTTTGTAACTGTATTCCTGTTACATAAAACTGTTGTAATCAGATTACCAATACATTAACAAAATGTGGTATTACCAGCAATATTACAATGTGCTAAACAACTAAAGAAGAGCATATTGTGTTAGCAGATTGGACTTCTTCTTTGTAAACTGTATTGTTCTGTAGGCTAATACTTTGAATGGGAGCCTGCATTTGCTTTATGGTTTTCACTTTCTTTGGTTCATCTGTTCTTTATTAATTTAGTAGATGAACCCATATGCTCGTAAAAGAGTATGGTGTGCTCAGATTTTATTTTGGCTTTTTCAAACTGTGGTATGTGCCCATGTGTTGTGCTCATAGGCTACTGCCTGAATATGCTTATTGAAAGGCAGGTTATCCTATAAACCAGGGCTCGACATTAAGGACTGCCCGATGGCCCGGGGCCATCTAGTATTTAGCTCGGGCCATGAAGCCTCACCTGCTGGTTGCCCGATCGGGCAATCTATTATACCAGTATCATGCAGCTCGCGGATCCAGTAATGAGTGACCCGACAGTAAAACTAAACATATCTATAACTAGTTTAGGTAGTTTGAGAGGTAATTAAAATAGCTACGTGTGATATTCTAACCTGAAGTGTGTGTTTTGTTCCGCTCACCGCTGCATGTGATCATGCAGAGCTGCGTGTCGACTCGTCAGCAGCAGCAGCTGATCTCTCTCTCCCGTAAGATTAGACTTCACTCGCGTTTATGTCCATATTGATCAGATCCAGCTAGTTTTAGCTAATGATATGACTACCTGCTTATTAAAAGACACCGTGAAAACAATAAGTGTCGCTATGCAACTGGGTGAGGCCACAAAGTATAGCGCAGCATTATGCATTTGTTTACATGCCCACCGGAACCCCGAGGCATTAGCAACAGATCAACGCACAATCAACCCATACAGCACATCTCTTTCTCCACATTAAGTGTTACACATTAGAATTGACTACTCTTGTCTGTCATATACTCTTCTTGTCTGTCACATAAGTGGCGCAACTGAAGCGGTATTGCGCTAAAGGGAAATTATTTTGACCGGACATTTTGACGATTTAGATTTGCTTGCTAACCTGAACTCTGACGTCGCCATTGTGTGTGCTTCGCGGATGCACTCGGCTGCTCGGGTCAGCTCGGTCAGCTTCTGGATGAGGAGGCATTCCTTCGACCAATTTACAGTAGATAACATTACAAACATTTTTAACAGGGGCCATAATAGCGTAAATAATGTTTGTTTTGGCAGTTATAACTGCATGTAATGTTTTCTACTTTTTTACATCTGGGAAGGCATTTGCCTTCATCAGATGGAAAGTGTCTTGACCAACAACTTAAGTATTTATTATAGCTATGTAGGGCATGCAAGCGAGCAAACACAAACAAGTGAAATGAAGAATACAATTGAAATTGTAATATTGTGGTGGTTCATCTTATAATTCAGTCTAGAGAAATACAGACAGCATCTAAGACCTGCAAAAATCTAAATGTTCTAGGGGGAGGCCCCCCAAACCCTTCGCATTTTTCAGGGCAATCTCTATTGGGCTCAGGGCCATCTGTAAATTAGCTTAGATGGCCCACAGGGCCATCTCCCAAAATCCTTAATGTCATGCACTGCTATAAACATATTTTTGATACATAATATCTTGCTGTCTTTCTTCTTAAGGTTACATTGTTCTGTTATCTTACATAATACACTTAATAAAAAAAAGAAGTTGTATTTGTATTCATTGACTCTGCATTTGATATTGAGCTAATCCAAATGTGACGGAAAGTAATCAATATACATTGCTAGTGTGTTTTGATACTCAGATTTATTTTTTACATGGATCTAGTAATTGAATCAGAATACACTTTTAAAGTTACCCTTCCAACCCTGGGTACATACACGCAAACTGAGAAACAGATATTTTTATATTTAAAATAAAGCCAACATGCAGTCCTTGATAAGTCTATGTGAATGACATTTGTACTCGTTTACGTTTTTGGGATCTCTGATGTTTTGGGAAGACTATATGGTGTTAAATAGTGCACACTTGTAATGAGCTCTCTAGACTGCGGCATGCCATGGTGAGGACAGAATGTGTTTTTTGGCTGTGCTTATCCGAGCAGACTAGGTAATAACTGTGTAATGGGGAAACAGTGCAGTTTAGATCCAATCAAAGCGGGGGGTCTGTTGGAGTACACAAGCAAACCCGCTTCATCAAAATCTGCAAGGAGCCGTTTGGGACAACTAATGTTCAAATGTCGAAACACTGAAAACAAACCAAAGAGAAAAGGGTTCACTAGAAATGTTCAGTTATTATTAGAATTTATAAAAAATGTGAACGAATGGGGACTTTAACATTATAGAAGTATATTTTTACAATACAACGGCAGTTTCCTATCAATTCCAAAGGCTTTTTAAGGAATCTGAACCACAAAAGGACCATTCATATACATTTGTATGTCATTGAATTAGTCATTTAGAAAGATCTCATATCTCAGGAATCCTGTATCAATGTAACCTCGGTTTCTTGTCAACAACATCTTTCTAACGTGCCTCGAAAAAAGAAAACAAAGGAGAAAGGTGTTGATGAATTTAAGTGAACTGTTCTTTATACAACAGCGAAACTATATCAAACCATACTCTTTAAGCTAAAACCTTACTATTTAAAAAGACTTCCACATACAGCAGGCACGCTACTATTCTGTGCAAGTCTCATGTATTCAAAAGGTTTTTAGATAGATATAATACAAATGTTTTGGAAGTAGTGAGCATACAAAATGAGACTTGAATTATATTGTACAGGTTGTGAACGAGTGATAAAGATGTGCTGTTGTCAAAGGAGGCATGTAACTCATCAAGAATGTTCAGGTTCGTGATTCATTGTTCACTCTGGGGCAACATTTATTTTATAATCCAAGGTTACATGGGAGGAGTTATTGATTTTCAAATGGTTATTTTATGGGAGTACTTCAATAACTTTCACTTCATGAACTCAACCTGACATTTCTATTAATTTAAAGCTGGTTATTGGTTGGTAGGTAAAGGTAATATAAAATGGATGCTCTCAGGGAACTTAAATGGGAGCAGATTACATTGTGTCTAGTATTTAGGGGAGATATTTGGTAAAGGTTATTTTGTTTCATTTTTTTCTGTGACCATTTCAGCACAATAAATATTTTTCAGTAAAAGCGCTATCTGCGATAAACCCTAAACCTAGCAGTCCATGTTTTTCACCCATACATGAATCTACTGTGTATATGTCATACTCTCCCCCAGTTTCCACTGGGTCCGTCTGCGTCACGGCTGCGACGCGTCACGGCTGCGACGCGGTTTTGGTCTAGCGCCATAACCCACCGGACGCATCCCAGAAGCATTTCAGAAGCATAGCGTTCGTGCGTGCAGGCTCGCAGTTTTGTTATTGATTCGGGTTTAATTTGGGTATTAATTAACTTTAAAACATTAATATGTAGTTGTTACCTTCCACTCCACAAACTGCAGCGCTAAAAACCAGGCCTTGGCCTTTCTGATGTTGTCCTTGTAGTAAGCATTGGTTACATCATATAAAATAGATTGTTTTTCCACTTCCATGATGAAAACCTCGTCGTCCATTGTGCGTATCGTAGTGGAGGTGTTGTGATGAAGGAGGGGGGTCTGCTAAATTAGTATATGTGGGGGATGGGCCTGGCCCGGATGCTCACCTTTCCACTTCCTGCGAGGGGGGGCTGCCTGCCCGACCTTACGTTACAGCT
>NW_011371055.1:90034-131879 GCF_000735185.1 Notothenia coriiceps | reverse complement strand
ACAGCCGGAAAAAATCCTGCCACTTCCCTTACAGAGCCCCTACCTCCAACACACACGAACGCGCACATGACCAATGAGGGGCACGAGATAAGTTTGTGCACAGATGGAAGCTGACAGGCAGGTAGGCCATCCAGTTATTTTAGCCGGGCCGGCTAAAATGATTGGTCATGCTTTTTACAGCACTACGGCTTCCACAGAGGAAATTTTTATTCAAAGCACTTAAGATATTCATTGCTATCAGGATGTTAAGAGCATTCCATGGAATATAACAAAAAGTGTATCTCGAGCCGGTTTCTCAAACGTACCTACCCCACCTTTAACTATATTTTCTTACGGTGTAAAATATTTTTTGTTTTATATTAGATTTCTTGTTTTTTAAATGTTATGTATTATCATGACATCAAGTCAAATTCCTAGTATGTGCGAACCTACCTGGCAATAAATCTGTTTCTGATTCTGAAACAGTCGTGGTAGATACCTTGTTTGTTTTAAACATCATAAATACACAAACAACAATGAATACTACAGGTTGTGTACCCGAATCTCCCGCTGGTCCAAACAAAGTAGGAACAGCATCGTTCTTCAGTGCCCTACGCTGTACATATCCGGCATTAATCGCTGAAAGGTTTGTGAAGCTTTGTTTCATGAAATGCTGGCAGACGGTGTGGCCTCTGGGTGGTCACACGGCACAGTACCCAGGAAGTAAACAATGGAAAAATTGAGAAATCTCCAACAAGGCTACAGGGTGTACTTTGAGGGGTTTGTGACTCTGCAGACCGTTTACATGCATAAAAACCTTCATAACACACAAGGGGACGGGTAATAACCGGAAAAGCATGACATCGGCCCTTTAATACTTGCATACTTTTACTTAAAGGGGACCTATAATGCAAAATGCACTTTGTGATTTCTCTTACACATAAATATGCGTCCCTGGTGCGTCGGGGAACTCACGCAGCGTCAGAAAATAAAACCCTCTCTCTTTTCCTCCGTACCCAAATCTTTTAAAAACGGGTATACAACGAGCGGATACAGATTTCCATCCGCTGTGACGTCGGTGGACCCACAGAAAGTTGCTATCACAAACAATGCCTGACGTGTTTTGGACGTAATCTCGTCTTTGTTTACATTAGCAAGCCTCGCTAATACTCAGAGCTAACCTGTACTGAAGAGCACATTTGTTTTTAAAAAGCAGGGAATAAAAAAAGAACTCACCTTGTGATAGAACTGCAAGAGAAAAAGCATTTGAGCTCCATACTATTTCAGAAATAATCCTTGACGTGGTTTAAACAGGATGGCGTTTTATCACAATCGAATTTAACTTTATCTCCGGTAGAATTCTGATCAGGCATTAGCTCCGCCTCCTCTTCTTTCTTTTTTTCAAGCTAAGGACCCAAGATCTGCGTTTCTCTAACAGGGCTGCAAAAGAGGGGTTTGAGCAGTATGAGGCACGGCTACAATGGGTGATCTGTTTGGTATTTTGAAAAAAAAACTTCACAGACATGTTTTATATAGGTATGGCACTACAATATATGTTTCAAATATAGCATGACTGGTCCACTTTAATGTAAGTACTGGTGTTAATGGAAAACAAAAAATCAACTACTGTAAAAGCAGTATTTCAAGTCCAATCCAATCAATCAATCAATCTCAAACATCAAACATCAATGATGGGGAATTCATCTTGTTTGATGCTCGCTAATCCATTGATGTCATTAGCTTCCTATTAACTGGGTGTGATTTCTAGTTACAGTGGAATTGCATTGTGTCATTTTCCATATTTTTCTTCCCAAGCTCTTATTTGCAGTTGTAAGGTCATTATCTGTGCCAAACTTCACCTCTGTAATTTCGAAAATGAATTATCCACCCTCCCTGTCGTCTTCCAATTACATTTCTCATTCAGGCTGGATTTCATGGTCACTTCACGGTCGCACACATGTGTCTATTCTCTCCTTCGTCTAACCACCCTTTGTGGACTGTCATGAAAGCTACAGGTTCATGTGGGTGCCAAGTCCTGTGTGGTGTTTTTTTATGAATATGCATGTATCTGTGTTACTGACTGGTAGCATACCATGAGATCATGAGTCATAATGATATAAATCATTATACCTCTGATAAATGAGATAATCTACCACAGTGCGACGACTATGGGGGGTTAGGCAGCTGCCACCGGAGTAATTAACACAAAAGTTTGGTGTGTGTGTGCTTCTACGACCTTGAAGACAACTCTTGCGTGGGTGGAAGGTGATTGATATGTGTTCTCGATTCCTAATTGACCCCTTGGCTTTCTTCACTTTCGACACATATCTCTCATTCTTTTTTTTCTCCTTCTACTCAACTTACTTTAAACCCGCAAACTATTACTCAAGTCCTTCTACTGTCATTGCCATACACACCTGTTAACTATTTTTCACAATAAAAGGGCAATATTATAAGTATGTATTTATATAGTTCAATATTATCAGCCTTGTAAGGTTGTTGGTTATGATCATTACTTTTTGATCTGTGCACTAAATACAGAGCTGGAGCCAGGAGCAATTAGCCTATAGCACAAAGGCTAGAATAAGTTGTCAGGGATAAAGGCTTGGCAACTATTTATAGGAAATACCACACACTCCTGATGTCTCCTATGATCAAGCCACTGTTCCACTAAGTAGTGTAACTCAAATATCTAACTCAGCAAGAAGCCAGGCTACCTGCTTCCCCATGCTAACTCTTGCAATGCTATCCTCCTTATGTCAAACTTGACTAATAAGAAGGTCTGTGTTTAAACCACAAAGAGTTGTATCAAATGCTGCCTAAAATGGATTGTGTGAGCTTGTGGTCACAACATACAAGTCTTGTGAACAATATATATAACACAGCTGTCAGGCAATGGCTACATGGATGCCAAGTTTGTGTCTAGAAGCTACAGAGGCTACCCGTTAGTTAGGCTGTATCAAGCTGGCTATCTGGTATGCCAAATGATAAAGGTCAAAAATAATTATGTTGGAAATATCCACATTTTCCTCAGAAATATTTTAGAAATATTAATATAAATCCCAAATCTAGAGAACTTAATTTACACAATATTCACATAACATCCACCAAAAATGTACTTCGACATACGAGATTTTGGAACATTTCAGAAAAGAGCCAAAATCTTCTCCTGAACACAATAAAACACAACCTCTTTTGAAGGCAGTTTATCTGAAATGTTATCATAACACTCACCTCTATTCTATTTACCAAACATAAAGTGCACACACTCGCGCAAACTCACAAAGCCCTACCATTAGCATAATGCCAGTCAGAATGTCCCAAACATGTTCAGAGCCAGTGGCCCTGTATATTTCCTCGCCCTCCATTCAAGGTGCAAACACATTAAGTTTGAACTCCTAATAGCTTGTGTGATGGATGCCGGTGCATAATGAGCCCTTTATGAGAGTTAATACCTACTGTTAATCAATGGACATAGCGGGGCACTTTTCAATACTACCTTCTAAGCATTTTGAAATTAGCCCTCATTGAATAGATTGATTCACATTTTGTTTCCTCCTCTCTCCTATGTTTTTCCTGTCTCATTCTAACTCCGTCCCAGCATGCAATTAGTTACATCACATATTCTGAATCAAATGGTGCCCATTCTTTAGAAATGCCCCGCTCTGACATCAATAAAGACTGTGTCGAGACTGAGAGATATTTTGATGAAAATGCAATGCTACAGTACGCTGTAATGCAGTGGGTGGACCAGACTTTCCTCGGCCCGAAGCGATAGAAACATGGGTGACCTATTTATTACCATAAATATCCCATGCAGGCAGCTGCTGGAAGCATTCCTGTCAATTACTACTGGTTGTTGTATTGTTGCACTTTGATCTTTAGCTGCTAATGTAATGCGTTGCTCACGGCCGCCGCGCTAGTATCATGCTGTATTAGCATCTTAATCATGTATAATCTGCATCCACAAGTATAACATTTGAATGGATTAGAATTGGGCGGGATGTGATGCAACAGCAGTGGACAGATGAGGCATATAGAAGATATATGTGTGTAGCTGTGTACAAGGAGTGTAACAAGCTGAGTCAGGACCGGGTAATGCTTTTATCTCAGCACAGGTACCTCCACCTGTAATGTACACGTGCTATTGAACGTGTTTGTTTCTGTGTTGTGTGTGTTTGGGTGTATGTGCGTCTGGCTGTGTTTGATTATCCCTTCCAGCCTCTAAGGGAGCGGGATTCATTCTCACTCTGATAATGAGGGAGAGACTAGCAATGCCCTCAAGTCATTTCTCTACTTCTTCCCTCCTTCCTGTTGCATCCGGCTGCTTTTCCTTCTTAGTTTCCTGCTCTTTACCTTTTTCCAGCGTTGATAATCTGCCATCACTCTTCCCATCATTCCATCATTCTTTCCTCTCGGATTTCCTCCCACTTTCTCCATTCTCTGCTTTTTCTTGTCATCGTCTTTGCCCATTTTGGTGTGTCTGTAGTAATACGTGGCTGACATCCGTTTAAGATGACTGGATGGCGTTTGTGTCGTAGATTTCAAATGTATGCTGACCATTTTTCCTCAGCCCGGTCGATGGTCGACTATCTCTGTGGACCACAGCACTGGCAGCTCTGTTTCTCCCCACAATAGCCTTACTTATCCCGCATCAATACTCCGATGTGATGTATATTTGCCTGGTTGCTCAAATGTCCACTCGCTGCGCTCCCTCTTACCTAACTTTCTCTATAGATTCTCCGGGGAGTGCAAAGCAAGAGTGAGTCACAGCAGTGCATCCATTAATGTTGTAACAACCTCTTTGCTTTCTTTTCCACTCTCTCCCTCTCTCTTCCTCTGTTTTCCAGGTGACTGAAGTGGAGATTGACATTACGGAGGCCCGCTAGGAGGCCCCTCCATCTCCCCCACCACCTCCTCCTCTTCCTTCACTTCCATCTCTTCTCCTTGCATCCCTACCCCCAACTAAACCACGACATGGATCTGAAGGATCGGAGGAACCGCTCCCTGACCAGGGGTCGCTGCTCCAAAGACTCCCAGTACAACACCTCGTCGCTGGACACAGATGAGTGTCGTGTGCCTACCCAGAAGTCCTACAGCTCCAGCGAGACGCTCAAGGCCTTCGACCATGAGCAGAGGCTGCACTATGGCGGCTGTGTGACTGATCTTGTCCACCACGAGGCTGATGAGTACTCCAGGCAAGGTGAGTTTGAGGAGCAAAGCATTCCCTTCAAATGCTTTATTACACTGTGATTGTGGGCTTGATCCATACTGTGCTGGACTGGTGACATTAAACAGGAAATCAAGTTAATCTTATGACTAAGTTCAAACATGTTGGGAAATATGCTTAGGCTTCTTGCTATGAGTGAGATGAAAAAGGTGATTTAACTGCACGTCTGTACGCTTACTATACAGCCAAATTCATTAGCTGGTTAGGTTAACTTAGCCCTAACCCTAACCCTTCCACTATATGTTATATCGTGTTAGTTTAATTCATACAACATTTTAAGTTGATTTATGGGTTCTGTGCAGACGTTGTTTGGAAAATGTTGTATGGATTAGAAACGGGCAACATAACAGCTGATTTTTTTTAAATATACTTTCCTTTTTTAATGGTGCCAGCCTAGCTGTTTCCCCCTTGCTTCCTGTCTGTGTGCTAAGCTAGCAGTTCTAGCTAAGCTAACAATGTGCTTTTTTTAGCATCATAATTATACTACACATAAGAGGGGTATCAATCTTTTAATGTCCCTGTTATTAAGAAACCCAATAAAAAGATTTGGCCAAAAATTAGGTAGGCCATAGAAAAGATGTGTTTTAAGTTTTAAATATTTTATTTCAGTTTCCAGATTTCTAAATAAACTTTTCGATGTGACAGATAATGAAGGCTGCCAATTGCAACTAAAAAACTAAAAACTCAAGGAAGACAATTTCCTTTGCCAATTTACCAATGATCTCAGCAGCTCCAGTAGGTAAGTCTTGTTTCTGTCCAGCACGTATGATGATGCCGAGCATAGCTCAACACTTGTAGCCCTTCCAACCCTGTTCATTGATTCCTAAACATCTGCATTCACACATTCACCAGCCATATTGTATATTGCAAATGTATAGCTTTTTCAGGTGTATACTGTATACTTTTAAATTCTGTGTGTTTCGAAGCCTTGGCATCGAACTGTTAATGTAATCATTTGTTGTAAATGCTGCACTTTGCAGCAAAGGACCAATACTAGAGATGGGCGAGTCCTGATTCATCCGGATCATTAAACCGGATCCTAAAAATGAGCTGGTCGTGACGAGTCTCCCCTCTCCATTAACCCGAGTCCTTTGAGTCCTACACCTGGTGTGACTTACACATTAAAACTATCAATTGCGTCACTCGCTACTCTCTTTATAACATGTAAAATAACATTACAACGTACCCCAGTCCAACTGCCTACCCTTTAGCAAGTAGGATAGCTTCCAGAAGTTATCGTTTGGCTTAGGGGACGCGGATCAGTGAAACTTCCTGCAGACTCGTGGGGCTATATTATGCACGAGTCAACAGCAGACTCAGAGATTCGCAAATCCTGACTCACTGTGCAAAACATAGCAGACTCGTGCGGACTCAGAGCCGTAACCGTATAGCAGCAGATCCAGAGATCCAGCAGATTCGTCGTCATGCACGAGTCAACAGCAGACTCAGATTTGCCAAATCACAAAATAACCCTTTTTTTTGTGATCAACATTTTTTATTAAAGCAAAAGGCACTGTGTAGCGGAGGTTAATATAACGTCAGTTTAATATGCTCGTGAAATGCAACAACTTTTCGGTTTCACCGGTAGGATTTCTACTGTCTTGGTGATGCTGACTCATATGACTCAAATGACTCGGATGATCCGGATCTCTTCAATGACTGACTCATAAGACTCCAAGTCCATAAAAGGATCCGGATTTGCCATCTCTAACCAATACAGACCTTTAGCAATGGAAAGCCTGTCATAATGAACTTCTGTATCCCCTGGGGAGCAAGTTAGCCAATAGGCCGATAGGTCAACTCTAAAGGGGTGGGTCTGTTCTCATAGGCATGTCTTTAAACTGCTTGTGTGTGTGTGTGTGTGCACACGTGGATATTGCAGGGGAACATGAAACAGGCATTATTGATCCCTGGCTGGTGAAAGGAGTCCGACTCAATGGGATTGATCTGGGCTAAGCTCTGTTTTCTCTGCATGGACACAGACAAGGGAAGAGAGCTCAGGGCCATACAACACACTAATACAGAAGAGAGAGGAATAATTATAAAGTTGCCCTCAAAAGAGAATAAATGTGTCTCTGAGGGTCCTTGAAGAGATTTTCTAAATAGGACGTCTTCATTTACCTTGAAGCAACTGTCAAGATAAATGTCGGACTGTGCGTGGTTTGAACAAATATGAGAGAAATGTATCAATCTGACAGAAGTTTAAAGAAGAAAATGTTTAATGGCACACAGAAGAGCATATGTATTCTCTGTGGAGTCAATGGTAACGATAGAAAAATGGAGGATTGATTGGTGGAACGCACAGTAGACTATAAGTCAGTGGTGTGTTTTGTCTGGACACACTCCGCTGCTGCACTGAGCTGACCTCACACCAGGAGATAACTGGTCAATACCACAGTCCTCCCAGCCTATCAGCTCCCTCAGAGAGCCCAGAGCCACAGATGCATCGTGGGAAGTGTGGCCACAGGAGACCAACAGTGTTGCAGCACCATATGGACTGTGACACCACGGGAGGAGGGAGAAAGAGAAGGACTTAGAGTGAGAAAGACAGAGGGAGAGAAGCAGCAGAGTTTTCTTCATCTTTCAACCAGATATTTTTGTAACTAGTGCGTGAGAAAGTGAGCGATGGAAACAATGTGTTATTAGTTTGAGCAGCTTATAGTTCTTTGAGAGAAAACTGAGTTTTCATGAGGTGCTTGTGGTTTTATCAAATATTCATCTCTTTGAAGGGGATGTTTGATATTTTTAATTCACCTGCAATATTAGGTATTGATGATTGGGCCACACCATATATGAATAATATGATTAATTTTGATTAAATTATAATGATGTTGTTCTTTCGGTTAGGTGAGCATGAATCGTGTTGAGAAGTTCTGAGGTCATTCCAAAGCTTTTTTTGTTGCTTTAGTGGTTATTTCTTAACACGAATACAGGTTCTGTGTTCTGTGAATGCATATTGACTAGCCTAATGCCATGTCATTAGAGACAAAAGGGAGTGAGTCATACAAAGGCACAACTTCTGCACACATGTGAACTCATTCTACTGTTGCTGAGTTTCTCTATAGCAGCTTTGCGTCTTACCTACAGCTTAGTTCACAATCCAGTGACATTTATATTGATGATTAAATCTCAATGTTGCTTCATTATCCTGCGCAAGCAAAACACTGCTCAGGCACAAATGCCGGCACCGTGTACATTTTTGCGAGTACATTTCTTTGGGCTGTTTTGGTAATTCTGAAAGATCCTTTGCATTGAGTTATGTGGTGCAAATTATAAAGAGTATTGCAGCAGATGTCCTAAGGATGTGCCCCGAGCCAAATTGAGGATTTTGGGATGTAATTATTGGATAACACTCTAAGAACACAAACACTTTGCTTTAATTATCAAACAAATGTTCAGGTTTATAATAGTCATACAGCAGTATCAACATAATGGCTTTTTTCTCACTATGTTTTCTAAATGTGAACATCAGTTATGCTGCAGCTAACTCAGTTGTAGCCTCCTCCAAAGATATCATTGCTTTTAAAATTACTTATTTACTGCACATCATTATGCATGAGAATCTTTGCTGGAATTTCAGTGTTTCCTGAAGCGTAAATTCATCTTAAAAAGGAGCATCATCTCCCTTTGGAATCATATTCGGAGTGTGTCTGAGTTCTTTTTGGGATGCTGTATATTTGTGTTTTGCTACTTCGTGCCTCAAGGGCATGAAATATTTTCTCCGGACTTACCTTCGAATCCATTAGGAAACTGTTTGCTCGCTTTAAAAGGAGGTGAGGAAGAGATGATGTTTATTGACCTTTATTTAAGGCCTGCCTAAAGTTATATTACTGATAATCTATTCCTCCTACATCTAACATATCTTCCTGCTCCAACAACTTTGAATTTGTTGGCCAAATTGTTGCCCAATTTTCAGAAAAGGAAAGTTGCATCTTTTTAGAAATGATTGTGCGATATGTTCCCAATGATATACAGTAAAGGCCTAGCATTATGCTCACTGTGCATCTGCGCAAGGGGTTTACGTACAGTGTAGTGTTAAAGTTCATAACATTCCGGAAGCTCCAAGCCTGTTTTTCAGGTTTCAGGCTCGAAAATGACATTCCCAGAACAAATGACCATATCGTCCCTTCTAAAAGGGTTAAATTAATAATCTTTTTTCTCAAAGTAATGATAAACCTGTGAGTTGGATGTAGAAAAGTCAGAATCAATATAGATGTTTTTTATTTTAAAGAAAATTCAGATTGAACATGGTAAAAAACTGTAAATTATAGTGTCCGTCCAAAAAATATGTTGTACTTATAGTGAAAACTAACCTTGGATGATGGGTTAGTAGACTAAAAGCTTTAGGATTCCAAAGTACAACATATAATAAGTACCCTGTATCAAGATTGTTGCAAAACAAGTGATATTTGACCTTTTTAGACAGATTTAGCAAAAAAAACCTCTTCTGGGGCCATTTGGGTGTATTTTCCATATCTCTGGCCCCCCTTCTTTGATTTCGACATGTGACATCTCTTTCTGGTCGTTAGAGCCAATAGAATCGAAGGGAAATCGTCCCGCACACACTCATGTTAAAAAAAAAAGATGGCGTATTCGCGCATTCAATGAAGCTACAGAGCGTAGGAATGGCCTGCTCTACTTTTTTAAAACGGAATTGCAGTTTTATTGCTTATAGATTATCAGAACATTTCAAAGGGGACATAGCCACATTGGATATTAACCTATGGATTAACTACATCATCGTTGTTATCGTTTTAATGCCATTGAAGACCAGTTTAGACCAGACAAAGACGAAGGTAAGCCCTGTTAGCGTTGTGGGCTACCTAGCGCCACTTGTTTTGATGTACGTTTTGTTGATAACGTCGCGAGTTTGTATCTTTCAGTGTTGAGGTGGGCACGGTTAGATTCTGTGTCTTTACGATCATAAACGATGTGTTGGATGTGCAGCTAGGATAAGTAATAAGGGAGCTAGGAGTGATTTTCGGTGCAGTAATAGGTCAGCATTTTTCGCTCTGGGCTAATTCAGAGGCTCACTGTTAGCATTGTGTGTTTTCTTTGAAGAAAAAAAATGAAAAAGATCAGTTAAATTAGTTTTTTCCCATTATATGGATATAAAATATTCATAGTTTATTAAATATTAAGGTTCCTTAGACGTTGTTTCCTGCAAATGACGCGATTTCGGCCCCGGAACCGGGTCCGTGGGACCTAAAGGAGGTTAAAGGGGCCCTATTATGCTTTTTGGGGTTTTCCCTTTTGCATCGATTGGTCTACGTAGTTTACTTCCTTAACACAATGACATCATTATGAAACACTTGCGCTTGTATTTGCTAGCACTCCAACACATTGTTTGTCACATGTGTGTCAAACTCAAGGCCCGGGGGCCAAATCAGGCCCTTGGTGGATTTAATTTCGGCCCGCAGGATCATTTATAATTACTATTATATCTGGTCCGCCGGTATATTGCACGCACACCTTCACTCAATCCTGAGGATTTCCTCAGCTCAGAGCCAGACCCCAGACCCCTAGATTCGCACCGTCTGCGGTGCGTTACGGCTGCGCCGCGGTTTTGGTGCGGCCTCCTCCGGCGTCATACCCTACCGGACGCGTTTCAGAAGCATTTCAGAAGCGGAGCGTCTTGCCTGCCGCCTCGCAGTTTTTGTTGATTTGGGCATATTTCCTGGACAGGCTACTTTGTACAGACAAAGAATAATAATAATAATATCCCAGTTATAAACGACATAAATCAAAGATGTGTTGCTATATTTTAGTGGTAAAAAAATGCATTTATCATCATAATTATTCTATAATGTACACAGTGCCTGTAAACCGGAGGAGAACGCTGGCATTTCTCCTCCTACTTGAAAGACTATGGAGGGATAGGTTCTGCAAAATTAGTTTGTGTGTGTATATATAATATATATATTATATGCTATATACTCCAGCGATTAAAAACCAGGCCTTGTCCTTTCTGATGTTGTCCTTGTAAAAAGCATTGGTTACATCATATAAAATAGTGTGTTTTTCCACCTCCAGAATGAAAATGTCCTCGTCCATTGTGCGTGTCGTAGTGACGGTGTTATAATGAAGGAGGGGGGGTCTGCAAAATTACTATATGTGGGGGATGGGCCTGGCCCGGATGCTCTGACCGTT
The DNA here is from genome assembly GCF_000735185.1 of Notothenia coriiceps. Classification (NCBI taxonomy): domain Eukaryota; kingdom Metazoa; phylum Chordata; class Actinopteri; order Perciformes; family Nototheniidae; genus Notothenia; species Notothenia coriiceps. The sequence continues at coordinate 120,520 of NW_011371055.1, read as the reverse complement.
CCACTTCCTGCCTAAGTCACGGCTGCGCCGCGAGAAAAATAGGATTCATCGTAATTTTAGAGGAGCCCTGCGCCCCTGGGACGCTTCTGGGACGCTTATGAGCCGTAACGCGCCGCATGTGGTGGAATAGCACCATTGACTAGAGTGGCCGCGATCGCCGTGAGCACCGCGGCGCAGNATTTAATTTTATCTCTGGTGGAATTCTGATCAGGCATTAGCTCCGCCTCCTCTTATTTATTTTTTTCAAGCTAAGGACCCAAAATCCGCGTTTCTCTAAGTTAGAGAAACGCGGATTTTGGGTCCTTAGCTTGAAAAAAATAAATAAGAGGAGGCGGAGCTAATGCCTGATCAGAATTCCACCAGAGATAAAATTAAATTCGGTTGTGATAAAACACCATCCTGTTTAAACCACGTCAAGGATTATTTCTGAAACAGTATGGAGCTCAAATGCTTTTTCTCTTGCGGGTTTATCACAAGGTGAGTTCCTTTTTTAATTTCCTGCTTTTTAAACACATGTGCTCTACAGTACATGTTAGCTCTGAGTGTTAGTGAGGCTTGCTAATGAAAACAAAGACGTCCAAAACACGTCAGGCATTGTTTCTAATAGCAACTTTCTGTGGGTCCGCCGACGTCACCTCGGATGGACACGTCAGTTCGGATGGAAATCTGTATCCGCTCGTTGTACACCCGTTTTTAAAAGATTTGGGTACGGAGGAAAAGAGAGAGGGTTTTATTTTCTGACGCTGCGTGAGTTCCCCGACGCACCGGGGACTCATATTTATGTATAAAAGACATCACAAAGTGCATTTTGCATGATAGGTCCCCTTTAAGTAAAATGACATGTTAACTTTTAAGTTTATTTATCAATATCTTGTTTTCACTACAGCTGAAGTTCCTTTTGTTATGGCTTTTCTTTTTATGGCATCTCTCCAATTTTTGCACACGGAACATCGACTGCCCTTTGTGTGTTTAGGGGTCATTATGATTGCTAACAATAAATAATCAGCCATATGCCTCCAATTTATGATCAGGTGGGATTCATCAGTCTTTTCACCTTGGTAAGAGCAGATTTGAATGAATTGTGGGGCAAACGTTGCGTTAACTTGCCTTATTCTTTCTCGGAACAAAAATGTAAGAGAATGTTGCTTCATGAGGTCCATTCCATCACAAAAGCAACAATTGCAATGTACTTTTTTCCTGAAAAAGCCTGTCAAACTCTAGTTGAGGTGACTTATTCAGTCTGTCATCTGTATAGACTAACTTAAAAGTAAAAGATATACTGTCAACCGTCTCTGGAGTGTTTCAGCAGTAGGTGCATTAGTGCATTTATGGTTTTGAAATTGCCTCAGGTGATATGTGTTTTCTTGCATCATGCCTCAAATGTGCCTTCAGAAAGCGCTGCAGAGACAGCCGGCTCTGGGAACATGCTGATCGCAATCGACCTGGCTCGACTGTGCATATTATTTCACTGCATTTGCAATGGTTACATGCGCATTGGCTATAACCCAAAGACAATTAGCTTCAAAGATTCCATCACGCCATCTCATTTATCAAACAAATTAGCGGGGAGGCGGTGTGTGAGTGCTGGAGTAGATGCTGTTTAGGGCATCACACTGTGGGAGGCTTCCTGCCCAGATGACTCCTATTGCAGGACGTGGCAAAAAACAAGGCCAGGTTTACTCTGTATAAGCTACACACTATCCTATTCTTTGACATTTATTAATATAGAAATATTCTAACCGAGCTGACACAGTTTAAAGCTTTTTTTGTAAGTATTCAGCTCTATGTGCATCATTATCATCTGCAGATTTGCTTTGAATCATTAATTATTAAAGGTCCTTTAAACATCAGAAGATAATGGATAGAGCATTTCCTATTATCCTATTCTAAGGTGACATCTTCAAATGTATTTTTTGTTCCAGTCAAAGTTTTAACCCCCCCAAAAGTTGTGTTTTTACCATACATAAGACAAGGGAAGCAGTTGAGAAGTTTACATTTTGAAAATGTTGCTTGAAAAATGCCCTACACAAAAGAATAATACATAATAAATAGTCCAATATCTAAATGGATCGACTGTTTAATTGCTATGCACTTAATTAATTAAACCTTTACCTGTATGTAAATATGCATCTATCTTCATAGACCTGATAAAATAGAATACACAAATAGGTTTTGCATTTGCAATTCTATCTCGTCTTATCTTATGGTTAGATTAGAAGAGCCTTTAAAGCAGTAATTATCTGGCTCATTTAATTAAATTGTAACCGAACCAAAAGCAACAATCAGCCAACAAGACTGGTGGCTAAAAGCATGATAAAACCCAGCATGAAGCCTTTCCGTCAGAAAATGCATCCACTCTTCCAACACTCTTTGTCAACGGGAGATGAAGTTCTCCATTTGGTGTCTTTTTTCTCTCTCGCCTCTCTTGCCTTTTCTTTTTCTTTAATTTGAAAGGAATTTGAATAGCAAAAGACAGGCTATTGAAAACACAAGGCCACGTTATCACAAAAGACAAAATTGTGGCTCTGAAGTCTTTTGCTCTCAATGTTCTGCTGTTTTCTCTTCCGCTGCTCAAATTAAGTTGTTTACACAGTTTGCTCACAAAGACAAAGAGGGGAGTGATGGAGAGAAACAAAAGCGCAGACGTAGAGAGAGAGGTTGCGTGAGAAAATAAAGGGGGACAAACACATTTGTCGCTTAAGACTGGTACTCAATTACATGTAAAAAATAAAAACAAAACCTGCGTTTGTCTTGATTTCAGGAGCAGCATCTCACTCGAGGCGCCCATATTACACACTTCATCAAAGCATCCAATTACATGTTTAGCTTCCCCTTAAGAGCGGCTAATACTTGACATCATATCTTTAAGTGTAAATCCTTATTACCCTGACAAATAATTACTTCTATTCACCAGTGAAACCTTTTTTGAGTGTGCATTCTAAATCAATGTAATTACTTTTAAGACTGTGTGGTAATAATAGCTTTTTGGTCAAATATCTCATTATGCACGATATACTTTCAATTCTGCTGTATGGATATCAATGAAAATGAGAGACGGCTCATGGGAGCTTTACTGTCAGAGGAGGGGCCGGGCATCCTGATTACTTCCTGTTCAGAGATGGAAATGTGCGTGTGTCACATGTATTACCATATATAAATATTCGTGTATGTATCCACATCCATGACCTCTAACATTCTCCCCGCCTTGTTCAAAGCTTTGGACCAGGGCTCTGAGTGTGAGGCTCCTCTCCGCGAACAGTCATTAATCATGCCTTCGATCTCAGGTATTGGCATTGAAAGTGCACGCACGCACATAGAAATAAACATACTCACACACACACGCGTACACACACAAGGCTAAAGGGTGTCTGTGGGCTGCTTACATGGCTCCAGATCAGCTGGAAACTGCGGCCCTTTCTGGGTCCAAGATGATCTGTGAGCCAACAGCTGAGGGGCGTGCAGGACAGCAAACATTTCATCACTCCCTCTCCCACACACCTCGCCTCATTACCTCCGACACCTCTTTCAGCCAAACAGAAAAAAAACTCTCACTCATTTGGTTATGATAGGTCGTGGTATTTAGTAGCTGTGTCACTGTTTGCATTTTAGAATGAGATGGCATGCCTTCTTGGTTGGTGACTTTGCGGTGATATTGATGCACAAAAGTAATTTTTTGCGCTAACAAATTTGATAATAGCACCGCAGGGCAGCAACTAAGAAATATTGTTGTTTTTGATAAACCTCAATATTATTATGTAGATTATTCCATTAGTTGTGCACTCCACACATTGTGAGAAATTAGGCAAACATTTTCCATCCCAGATTCTCAAAGTCAACTGTGATGGCTTTAAATGTCTCTTTATTCCAAAAACCAGATCATTTCACTTTAATATGATTTAAAACAGACGAAATCAGGACATTTCCATATTCAAGGAGGCTGAAGTCAACATTTTCAGACATTTCATATATATATTTTCATTTAAAAATTACTTGAAAAATGGTTTTACTATCAAAAAGTTGCAGATTTCTTTCCTTCATATCCTTCAGATTTTCAGTTGATGCTAATTCATTTTTGTTGAAGCTAGCCGCAACAATACACTACTTCTGAACGCAGTTGTTGTTTTGTGCACTGAATGGTCATATCTTATATTTACAGTGTAAGAAGCAACATAAAAAATTGTCCAACATTCTCAAAGCCAAAATCCCAAGAATATTCACGTACAAAATCAGGCAATCTCTATATTTAAAGACTCTGAAGGCCACATTTTGATATTTGTATTTCATAAAAGTTACTTGAATGATTATCTTTTTATCAAAATAGTTGCAGATTTATTTTCCGTCAAATTCCACTTGGTGATACTAATGCATTTTAAGTTGATTAGTCAATGATTTTTTGTTGCAGCTCTAGTCGCAACATTACCGCTTCTGAATACAGTGTTTGTGTGAAAAAACAGTCATATCTCACATGTGTGAGCCCCTCATTAGCAAGCAAACACAGCAGAAGTCAGTGGTAGACTCAACAGATGAGACTGTGTTTTCCCCGCACTGCCTCACAACAATAAGGTCACTTAAGAAATAAAACAAGACATATCCTCTGTAATTAAACCTATCTCTATTTGGTTTGTTTTAATATGAACTGAAATACAATGAAGCCAATAAACACATTTAGCAGTCAACATAATATTGTATTCATTAAAAAATGTTCCGCGGCAATGTAGATCTTAAGTGGACTTAGTTTCCCTCTCACTGAAGAGTTGTTCTCCTTTGCAGAGTAGGAATGAGAACGAGGGGACGTCCCCTGTGATCAGCCAGGCTGAATGCACTAATTATGAATTATTGTTGAGGCCGTACAAGAGTACGGGATAAAAGTTACACACCAAGGTCTGCGTGTGTGCCTCAGAGTTCTGGTACCTGCAGGGAACGAGATGGATGCAAGTCGCCGCCCTGATCAGGAACTGTGAACACACCTCACGCACCTCCCAGTTTCTTCTCCTCTCATCCTGTCACTTGTCAGGATGGAAATGAAGGGAGGGGAAACAATCCACCCCTCTCTCTTCCTTGCACTCGGTGCCTGTGTAATCTCCACACTGGGTTGCAGAGTGCCACAGAGCCTCTGTTTATTAGACTAATCCTTAAATCCACATTCTGCAGGCCTCGCAAACGCCTCGCAAAGCTCTAATCTGACTCAAAACAAAGGGATTAGAGACGACAAGGTCCCTCTGTCTGTCTCTCCGTGTCTGCCAGAGTGTCGCTCGGGGTGACGCACACATGTGCACAGGAACATGCCGGCACTGTTGCATGCTCTCTCCCGTCACACCCTTATTTGCTAAAGACCGATCGGTGTGTGTGAACCTTCGCATTCACACGTGCTTCCTGTGAACACAAGCTGGCTGCGACAAGACAGCCAGTTAGAGCCAAGGTGCAAACAAACTGGGTAATTACACATAGCTCAAAAACTCATGGGAGAAATGACGGACAAGATGAGAATGAGCTGTGGGAATGAGACACGGGGCGACAGCGGGGAGGATACAACCGGAATAACTAAACAAACTTGGCTTATATTATAGACACGGCTGCAAAAGCAACAGAGGAGGATACTTTCTTTTACGCAGAAGCGGTGGATGCCAACACTCCACTTTGGGGGCCACAGGCCTGTTACAGTATAAACACAAAATAAAGCACAAACAAATCAATATTTGTCAAGTATTTATCTGCATTCAAGGGAATTCATATCCACTCTATGACACCAGGAGAATCTTTTCAAAATGTACAGCTCAGTTAAGTTTCTTTACAACACCCTGGGCCCACTTTAGACAGATGCTGCAGCTGCCGGTGGAATACTAGAAACGTATTTAATTCTCTCCTTGTTATTCTCCTTCACACAATTAGAATCACATTTTCTCCCTAATGTGGACAATGACAAATTAACCGCTGAGCATATACTCAATGTTAATGCTAACAAGTAAGTAACATCTAGTTCGTTTAGCAAATTAAGTCACTAAGAAAGTAGGGATCAGTTCACTTTCTGGCTCCTTTTACATATCTTTCAGGTTTACTAGGTTGTCATTTAACGGCAAAGCCTTGCATTCTCCTTTTAGTTCCCATCTGTGTCTGATAACATTATTGGAAACATCAAGACTCATCTTTGCCAGTACTGGCTCTTGCAAATTGTGGCCTGAATGAGATCTACATATAGCCTGACATGTAGTCTAATATGTTCTCCTCTCAGACTTTTATCTAGTGCACTAGTATAAACGCTCTTGCTGTAGTAGAAGTCTTCAGCGACAGGGATTGTTGCCACAGCTTCTGTCACACAATCTGCCATTGTTTGATCATCAGCTGATGATGAGCCAACCCAGCACCTGCCAGCAAAACTTCACTTTAGCAGGTTTCCCTGCCCTTGTTGCTATGAGTATGCAGAATGCCAGCTAGGCCAAATAAATCCTCTGATATCTTAATGATTTGCCAGTGTTAGTGTTATTTTACCTGTGAGGGATAAACAGCTTACATTTTCTTTGAGGTTTTAGTTACGTTTATGCAGTTTGAAGTTGTCACATTTTTTAGAATAGCATAGGTCAACTTTAATTAATATTCTTTAATGAAAAATACAAATGTATTGCCTTTGTAGTAGGCTGCATCAATGTAAAAATAATTAAGTGTTTAAAGAGTCCAAACATTTCAATTTGGTTTGTTACTTCGTGTTCTTTAAAGCTCAAGCTTGATATTTTGGCTGTCACCATATTGCTTTTTTGGAACCAGAAAAAACACGAACAACACTCAAAGACTGATGGAGACAGGCGGAGACCATAAACGTATTAAAATGTAGTTTGGCGAGGTTGTTAATTAAGTAGCAAGTAGAGTCATTTTCTCATAGACTTCTAGACAATTGTTTCACCGGATAAAAGAGTGCAGGTCGAAAGCACCTCACTTTCAGGTTGAGCTTTGATAGCTAGCGTGTGGCTCCATTTCACCTCCTCTATTTGTTTGCCACAATATGAAAAGGCTGCATGTTGGCAATGCAATGAAATAACTCATTGTGTGTGAGAGTCAGCATCTGACCATAGTGTGACACCGTGGCATCATATTGTAAGGGTATGGAGCACATCCATGCTGGGCTGTGCATCTGACAGGAGCGTTAGTGCAGGTGAAGGTCATGTGCAATAAAGAACAGCATGACATTCTACAGATGGATAATGTCAGGAGGGGGGTCACGGAGCGATGCTATCTTTTCTTTTATTCAGCGAGGGAATTCCTGCTCATCCTCATTCAGAGGAATCGGGCAATTGCTGGTATGTGCGTGCGCTAAAATGGGCATGTCTGAATGTGTGGGCTTTTTCACCTATGCCCTAGGAACTAGCTGTAGCTCAAAGAGTCAGGGCAAACTTTGCTGCGGTACTGCCAGCGAGTTATTAAAACAATCGAGTGCTGACAAGCCCTGCATTCTGTCGCCGAGGGAGAGGGCTAGGGCTTAATAACTCAGTGTCACGCCTTGACATTCTTACCATCTGTCTGGGTAAAATATTCAAATGTGCAATAAATGTCACTGGGGACAGACGGTGACACTGTCTAATTAACACTATGACAGAGGTGACACACTGAGGGCTTTGGCTGGCTTTTACTGTACAACATGCATCGCCTGGGTGTGTGTGTGCATGTGCCATAACTTTTATGCAGAGGCAAAGTGCTGAGGGACACTGTGGCAATTTTTACAGATATTCTGTCTCTTTAGAGGAAAGGCAGCTATTGTTTAACTTAACAGAAAAGTGTAGCACTAACTAACACACACATTTAAACGTGTAAATGACAGTTACTATAGGGCTATGCAACCCTGGAGCAGAGAATAAATGCCAGAGAAAAGTCGTTTTCTCAGGCTCAAATGTCAAATTAGGGGAAGAGAAAAGATTGCCAGACATGTACAGGTGTCTGACGTCAACCCAAGTAGATACAAAAAAGAGGCAAAGTCAAACTAGTGCAGGTTTGTTTTTATCCCCTTTATGTTCGAGAACAAATCTTAAAATTGATCGTTATAAAACGTTAAGCTGATTGAAAATGCAATTTAAGTAAGCATAACCGAGACAAAGTAGCTGACTGAAAAATGTCTTGCAAATTAAGAAAACCAACCTTAAACATGACATTTAACCATGAAGCCTACATGGGTCTAAGTGAAAGTAGTTAAGTGTGTAGAGTCAAAATAGCAGGCCCTGAGCACTTAACATTTTTGCAGTAAAAGGATAAACATGGGTAGCAACGGGTAGAAAATGGATGTCTCCAGGATGTAGTGCTGTTTTGTCTTAGTTTTTTTTTTAAAAGTCCTATTCTGCACAATGGTTAGGCAAGGACATGAAAGAAACACACATTAATGGCTAAAACAGCCACTCTAGAAAATCTTTGAGGCTGCAGGCACAGTGCTTGAGATTAATGCTAACGATAGCAAGCTAACGTGCTCACAATTAAAAGATAATGTTGTCATGCCAATGTTGAGATGGAAATAAACTATTATCAGACAATTTCAATGAAAGTTCTTGCCAATATTTTGACAATAAAGTAAATAAAATACTAGAAGTGAACAACTACACTACCAACCGATACATGTACTGTTCATCTTTTCAACAAAGCAAAGCAAAGATTGTGGAAACAACATGAATCCAATCTATCTGCAGTGTTGGATTTCATAGCAGTGTTCCACTTAATAGGTTAACATTTCTGCAGGATTTTGACTTAACTTTAAGACTTGTAAAGACTTTTTTAAGGACAAATAAATAAAAAATCTTAAAATCCTGTTTGCTTGCAATTCACGCTACAGTACACCATTAACCTGTTAAGCCTGTTTTTCAGGTCTCAGGCTCGAAAATGACATGCCCAGAACAAATGACTATATCGTCACTAAGGGGTAAATTAATAATCTTTTTTCTCAAAGCAATGATAAACCTGTGAGTTGGATGTAGGAGAGTCAGAATCAATATAGATGTTTTTATTTTAAAGTAAATTCAGATTGAACATAGTAAAAAAATGTAAATTATTGTGTCCATCCAAACAAAAAAAATTACTTATAGTGAAAACCACCCTTGAATGATGGGATAGCAGACTAAAAGCTTTAGGAATCCAAACTATGACATATAATAAGTACCCTGTATCAAGATTGATGCAAAACAAGTGACATTTGACCTTTTAGAGAGGTTTATAAAGAAAAAAAACACCTCTGGGGTCATTTGGGTGGATTTTTCATATCTCTGGAACCCATCGGTCGATTTTGAGGATTGACACCACTGTTGAATCGTTAGAGCCAATAGAATCGAGGGGAAATTCCTAAATCCATCTAAACATTACCATTGGTGAATGAGTGATGCACAGCCAGCATGCCCAAAACCGGAAGCTCTCATACACTCTCGTAGCTCTCAGTCTCATAGCAGCTACATATATATGGAAACTAGTCTTATTGACATAAATGTTATGATGGATTATCAGTAATCATTTCAAAGTGACACAGAGACATTGGATTAACCTTCAGCAGCGTTTATATGCGTTTTAATGCCATTGAACACAACTTGTGATCAGAAAACAGCAAAGGTAAGGCGTATTTGCCATTTTGGCCATGTAAAGTGAAGTTGTGTGTTGTCTTTGCTTGCCTTTGCTGCCCTGAGTTCTGGTTGCACAGTGATGATACTTATACCATTGGAATCTTTCATATGATATTTTGTTTATGCAGATCCGATGAAGAATAAAATATTTCTACCGTGAGTTATGTGCTCAGTGCGTTAGCACTCTTTTGCTTAGTGCTAATTCAGACGCTTGACGTTAGAGTTGTGTTTTGTTTAGGTAAAAATGGTTCATATCGTCAGTTAGCTGAGTTTCTTCCCGTTAAGTGGGACACATTAATAGGTTGTTAAATGTTAAGAAGCCCTGAGACACAGTTTTGTGAAAAAAAAGCCCCATAGCCCCAGGTTAATATACTAAGACCGACACAACCTATTTTTAGATAAACTTAGCCCCCTTAGGTTTACATTTCAGACGTTTTATTATATAACCTTTTTAAGGACCCACAGTCACACCGAAAAAAACTGAAACATTGACTTTAATTAAGTGCATTACTGTATGTCAACCAATTTCACACAACAGTATTAGGCTAGTTGAAAGCAATAATATTAAGTTGAACCTATTTAAACTTAATATTATAGCTTTCAACTAACCTAATACAGTTGTGTGAAATGTGTTGACATAATACACGTCATTCAATTCAAAGTTTGAGTTTTTTCAGTTTTTTCAGTGTACCGGTGTTATATTTCCATTCACAACAGTCACAATTACATCGATACATGTGTGTCCGGTAGGTCTGAGCTTCCCGTCCTATTAAAAAATGTTCACCTCTCTCCCTATCGCTTAAAAATGTGCGGAGCTGGCTGCTCCTCTGCCAGGTAGTCTTGGCACCAGTTCAGTTTCAGTTAGATAAGATGAGTCTAGCGGTGATAAAACATGTTAATACTTATAATCCTCTACAAATGGCACAAAGGACCTCTTCATCATATTTCATCTCTGCTCAAATTGTACATTGCAGCTTAATAAGCAAAAACGTGTATATGTTTTAATATCTAAAATATCGTAATAAATCTGAAAGTACCTGCCAGAATGTGCTTTAACTCTAAACACCCGACAAATACATGGCTCACATTCTCTCTGAGTCTGTGCTGCTCTCACTCCCCTCTCTGTACTCTGTAAGAGGCTGTTGTATGAAGCACCTTTAATGGGTTTGTGAGGGATATATTGGACTTCAGTAGGAGATTTGACACACTGTGCTGTGCTCACATGTGTGTGTGTGTGTGCGCGTTTCGATAAGTGCGTGTGCTTTTTGGATTGTCATGTAGGGCCCTGTATTACGGCGCTTTTCCACTTGTGTTACTGTGTGCACTCACACTCCAAAGCCATTAGATTCTATACGAAATCCTGAAGCTGAGAACTTTGAGGCTGAGAGCGCTGCAATTGACAGGCTGGTATCCTGTAGAGCACGTCTCTCCACTCTTGATCCGTGGTACCGTAGCCAATCTCCACTGCGGCTACAGTTGCACTTTCACACATGCATTTTGACTCTGTTACTCTATCTGTTCTCTGCAGCCCACATGTGAGGGCCACTGTCTTTAGTTGTTTTCCATATTTCAGAGGTGCAAAAGATAGCCGTTTGGTCTGCATTTGTCTTTGCCTGCTGTACTGTGAATTAATCTAATGCCATTTACGCATTGTCTCGGAGTGGTGTTTCCGACCTTCGGGGGCCAATATGACCACCAATGACATAGCTGACTGGGCTCATTTAGCATGCTAGATTTACCTTCATTAGAGAGGATGCACACAGAAGGAAAGAAATGAAGGGTAAGAGGGGGAGACGAGAGAATGACAGCTCGGCTTTTTTGGGGGCCACTTTGCAGTAAAGCTGGACAAAAAGCCAAAGACGTCTCATAAAAAAACCACCCCTATCCATAATGGCTACCCAATAGAGAAAATGTATTAATTTAGCAGTTGGAGTTAAATTAAATGCTCACCACACAGGGTTAGAATAAAACACAGCGAGGAGCTTTATACAAGTTTCTGGGCTGTACCTTAGAGTACAGTGACTCATTAGGTTTTGCGAAAATAACATACATTTTATGAAAAGCAATTAGAAAGACTTAAAAAACTATTTATCCAAAGATAATTGGCTTTCATTAGTCAGTCCTTCAAACAATAAAAAAAATCAAAATTCATTACAAATGAGGGAACTACAAATCTACCCAATGGGGTAATATATATTTAGACATATTACATGATCTCTGTTGCAATACGTCTTCTGGCCGCTGATCTTGCATCCAATGGGCAGATTTATTTTCTGATAGAAATTTTTAAATTGAAAATAAGAATATATGACCTGGGTGGTGAAATGGGTTCTACATGCAGTGATGAGTTATTTCAGATGTTATCTAAGAGATTAGGACTGTAACTGTGTTAAACTAGACGTATCATCTTCATTTTCAGCTTGATAATTTTATTTTGAGTTCCTAGAAGAACATGTTTACATGCTTTAATTTTTTCATACAGTCTCTCCAAATATACCTGTATAGATCCCATGTCTGAAACACTCCGCATGTCTCTTTAAGAAACGTCCTGAACAAAACTGATTGGTCCATCTCAGCGTCTGTACACCATAATTGCAGCCGGGGAATGATTGTAATGTACTGTAGATGCAGTTCTATATATCTATATATACTTTGTATAGTTGTGACATTACAATTTTCAGAAGTACTGACAGCCCGTTTAAAGGCGCAGGGTGCATTTCTCTTTAAGCGCTTTGATACTTTTACAATGTTATGTAGCATTTAGACCTACTTTATAATACGCATAACTGGAAATCTTACCTTTTACAATAAGGGACCTTTCATATTTGCCAACCTAAGCCGCACCAACAGAAACAGATGCTACAGGCTAACCAGAGGTCAAACATCCTTTAACTCTGTGCCACAAAGACAAAGTAACACCAGAGTGCTCGAGGAAGTCACACAACGAGGCTGGAGATGTGTGTGTGTCGGTGCCTCAGTGTGTGGTCTCATGGAGGATATATCCCACAGAAACTGAAGCACGCCGCTCAGGCCCCCCTGCGACAAATCGTGTGAGGTCACCACCAATGAGTCCTGGCCCTTGCTCTGGGTCAAAGTCACAATAACTGCGGGCGATAAAGTGGTTTCTATGGAAACTGGTGGTTTTTCCCGCAAATCAGAGAGGAGAAAGGAGTCCTCAGGGTGTGCATGTCTCAAAGCACTCAGACCCCTGGTGATTTATCCCTCCCAGCTCCTGTAACACACTTAACCATTAGGACACAATGATAAGAGATAACATGGTCTGGTACACAGTTTTTGGGGGTGAGATAGGCGGGAAAACTGCCTGCCCATCGCTCTCATTTTTGTTTGTTCTCAGACTGCAGTGTCCGACATCATAATTTTGAGCTCTTCATAAATGCTTTAGCTGCCAGTTAAAATACACCAGCGATAACTCATTGTGTGGTGGCCATTGTGATTGCAACAGCCATCACGCTTTGCAAAAATAAACACTGCCTTTTTGTCCTATACGCCTACACCGGCACTTTATAAAACCCTATTTATGAAAAATATTTCGTAGGCTGCCACTAAAGCAAGGCCAAAGCTGTGCTTTAAAATACAACCCTGTAGGAGTGGGTGAACTGTTTGAAATCCCTGTATCAGAGAGCATTTTTAAGATCCTACTGAGATCTGAAGACATTTCTTAAGAACCACCTGAGCTCCTTGCTCTGACTAACTGGTGAGATTGATTACAGCTCCGTAGGGGACTCCTGTGACCACAGAACTCTTGCAGAACAGCCCAATTTCTCTGAGACACAGCAGTAGTAGTAGTAGTGGTGGTAGTTGTTGTATCAGATGTGGCGTGGAGTGGTCAAAATAATAGTGGTTGTATTTCGGGTGGCAGCAGCCGCACCAGTCTTGTATAGTGCTGTATTGATGGAGATTGGAGTGGAGTGCGCTCCCTCCTTCTCCACACAGGCCTATATTGGATTTCACGCTGGCTGCCCATTCACCAGACACTGCAGTGCATTCCTAACCAAGGGCCTTGAGGCAATACGGCTGCTTTATTTGTTTATAATGTTTAGGCTTCCCGCAAATGGCTTGCGCTGCAGTCCCGATAACTATGCATAGTTACATTTAGGCAATCGACTGGGCTCGTTTCGACATGAGCGCCGCGGCTCAATTCATTTGGAATGGACTAAAAATCCAATAGTGTTGTCTAAGTGGGAGGAGCAAAAACGGAGAGGAGGAGAGATGTAGAGGTAATAGGGAAAGAAAGAGCAAAGGCCGAAGGGGGGCTGATGATGTCATTTAAAAGTGATAACCTGCGCTGATATATACCTCTGTAAAGAAAGTTGTGCACTGAAAGAATCAGTGTCTACCGCCATCTCCCCCCCCCCCCCGCCCGTTCAAATATGAATGGCAGATGAAATATAGATGCCTTCCCACTGCCCTCGGTGACCAAACAGTCCTTTCTCTGAGCGTAGACCTCCGACACATCTATGTGTATCCCTCCGGCAACAGCACCCGTAAAATCTATAAAGAAGCCAACTGCCAACTTCCACAACTTCAACTCCATTAAGAGATATGACTGCATCTGATACAAATTCCCTGGAAACAAACTCTAATTTGCTGAATTGATGACAGACGATGACACCCGGGTGGAGAAATTAAGTTAGTGGTGTTGCAGTAGGTTGTCTCGGAGATGACACACAAATGACGGCGTCTGGTGAAGGGAAACAGTTGTGAGTCATGTCACTGCATGTGTGTGTATCACTAGCCTGAATCATTGCTGCTTGTGTGTGTGTGTGTGTGTGTGTGTGTGTGTGTGTGTGTGTGTGTGTGTGTGTGTGTGTGTGTGTGTGTGTGTGTGTGTGTGTGTGTGTGTGTGTGTGTGTGAATCTCCCATCTTCTTCACTAGCCTACTCCTCTGCCAGCTGCTCAGCTTCTCACTCCATTTGCTCCAGACTTCATACACATCTGCCCACAAAATCCATCCATCTCTCTCTCTCTCACACGCACACGCACGCACGCATGCACGCACGCACGCACGCACACACACACACACACACACACACACACACACACACACACACACACACACACACACACACACACACACACACACACACATACACACACACACTATCTCTGCAGCCATAAAACTACACATAATCCATTGGGCAAAGCAGAGCGTTCAGTGAGGTGCATTTATCGCTGGCTTGTAACATGAACAATCTAAGAAACGGTGGCCTGAGCCAACCAAGGTCTGCCTTAAAAAAAAATCTACCTTTTTCTCCACTTCACATTTTTCACAATCTGTGTGAAACGGAACATCCTTGCAAACTTTAGGCCATGTCTAAGAAATTCATTTTCTACGTGGTTGTAGCAAATAAGAAATCTGAAGCCTCCCAAAGGCTCCTGTGAAGTGAAGGATGAAAGCCAGTGAGCAGGAGAGTGGGTAGAAAGCTGGAGAGGGGTTTGATGCGCTCTCCTGAGCGAGGGGAAGGAAGAAGGAGAAAGAGGAAGAGAAAATGCAAAGGGGAAAAAGTGTCCTCTGAAACAAAATAATAACTCATTGATGCAACCATTTCCCCTTAACCTCAAACAGTGAGCTTCTGAGCTAAAACGGGCAGAAACCGGGGAGTTTTCTTAAAAAAGAAAAGGGAGATAAACTCATTCGTCCTCTGCTTCCCCCCCCCCCCCTTTTCCTTAGGCTCTTTGAGCAGGAGCGGTTGCATCTCTCAGAGAAATGACAGTTCTTCTTCAGGAATTTGGTTCTGTAATTAACCTGCTCATTTGCTAATTTGACTGTAATCAAGCCTCTCATCTTTCCCAGCGGGGCGCCGGAGCTCTTTGAGCAGACAAGGCAGCAGACAGTAGCTGGAGCTCGGTGATGAGCTGCATCAAGAGCCTCCTCTCCTTTACTTCACCTTCTGAAAATGTGCGTTCACTGGAATGAGCAAACAAGTTCAGGTTAAATGCATGGCGGAGGCATATGGTGTAAAAAAAACTGGCCAATGAAGGACGATGACTTTCCTCAAGGATGCTCATCTCTGCTGTGTCTCAGCCCCCGCAGCCTCACACATTTTAAGAAAAAAAGGAAACACACACATAGTTATCCTCCAGTCAACCACCATTCAGAGCCAACTATCCAGCTGACATTTACATCTGTCAAGACCAAACCTGTGTCCCTTTCTTCTCCCCAAGAGATCAGAAGACACTGTATTTCTTTTGATTCCTTTTTCTTGTATTCTTGCTCTTTTGCTGTTTCTATCTTCTCTCACATTGAAATGTGGCGACAGACAGACTCTCTACACAGACTCTATGGGTTGCCAATGGCAACAGAAGCGCAGGGTATATGGCATCAGACCGGCTATTAGTTTTGATGTGAACTTCATAGTTAACAATTATGAGCGCACGAGAGAGACCGAGCCACTGGGGCAACATTTACATGCAGCCTGTTAATCCGTTAATGGGGCTGATTGAGTCGCACACCAAACGCAACACTTCAGCCAAAGTAACCTGATCACGATTCTGATTGGGCGGTGGTTCGGCTGCCCACAGAAAATCTGTTCATTAGATGGATTTTAGTGCAATGGCTCCAAGTAATTGTCCATTGCATCATGTCATAATTTCAAGAGTCTTCACTTTAAAGAGAATAATATACTCAATTTTCAAAGGCCTTTTTGGGTCCCTCTAATTAAATATGTGTAATTGTTATATATGGTGAAACAGTATGCCATGTCTTAATCTTCAGATTTAGTTTGAAGGACTAATACAAAAGCTGTTTTATCCAATTAGGTGGTCACATGCTACACAGACCAAATGCATTACATATAATGTTTTGATCAAATTACATAATTATTTGGTGGTTTGTTTAATTGGTGAAGTAGTGTAGTAGACGGAGAGAGGCAGACGGAGACAAGGAGGAACTTATTTAAGAACAGAGCAGGTCTGACTCAGAAACGGTCAGTTTCAAGAGACAGAAAATATGTCTTTGACACATCGAGTGTGACTGAGGAAGTTCTCCTTATCCCAGCCTTTCCTCTGTCATTCTCTTTGTCTAATAGTATTTTTGTATAATTCATAAGCTAACCGCTGCTCCGTCTCAGTTTCTCCTTCCTAACTCACAAAAACTCACCTCTTCAATCTGGCTTTTAATGTGGGATTGTTGTTATATTGTTTGATTTTTATTTGACTTCAACTATATTTATTTGTTGTTCTTTTATTTTCATTATCTCTGTAAAGCGACTTTGAGCACCTGCAAAAGCGCTTATAAAATACATATATTATTATTATTATTATTATTATTATTATTATTATTATCATCATCTTCTTCACCTTTTCCTTTTTTTCCCCAGGCCTTGATCTGTGGTTGTTCCTGGTGACACCACAGCAGGTGTTGTGATAGGAGGGATCAGCCCGTCTCAGTCCAATCAGACGTTTGGTAGTCGTGTCCAGGAAGGGGAATAATCCTTTAATGAGACTAGCACACTAACATTCTTGCACCTTGCACACACTCAAATGGAAAGAGGTGCCGCACAGACACAAGCGCCAGAAACAACATGTGCTACTGACACAATTACCAGGACTGGGTAACCTACGCGAGGTGGGTTTCAAGCCACCGTGACAAAGCAGCAGAGTTAACCAAAGGACACAAAAGACTCAGCGCCAAAAAAAGGACACAAGCTGTAAGGATGCATCCTGTGGACTAATGATTGGTACATTCTGACGTTTCGTGTCAGGCATCTGCATGCAGTTGCCATCTCGACACAAAATGGGAACGGCACAAAAGTAAAGTGGTCGGTTGGCATGACGACAGCACCGAGTCAAAGTCTAAAGAGCTACCGGGCCCAATTATGAATGTTTGGTCAAATGTGCACGTGAGCACACACACACACACACACACACACACACACACACACACACACACACACACACACACACACACACACACACACACACACACACACACACACACACACACACACACACACACACACACACACCGTTCTGACACATGGGTAACATTTCCTGCAGATGTAGAAGTCAAGGGGTGAGAAAAAGGTGTTATCTCCCAAAATACCGATCTTTTAAATATCGCACATAAGTCCTGACTGAACATCCTTCCCAGTCCCACAATGCATCTCATCTAACCACCACCATCTGGTACTCCAGTCGGAAAATGACCCTAACAAGCACCCTTACCTGGCATCGACCTCTGATTAAAAAACGTTTCATCAGTGTATAATGCATTTTTCTGAAATCTGGAAAAAAGCTGTTTCAGTGAACCGAAGTCTCAACATCTACAGTGGTTTCCCGCGGAAGATGCTTGTGGGCCTCTGGCTTCACTGTTCTCTTTCTACTTTTTTCTACTCTACATAGATACATAACTCGCCTACTCTTCAAAAGGCTGATCCGCATCAGGGCCGCATAAAAAAATTCCCTGATGAAGCAAGATCCAAATGAGCTGCGTGTTGCAGTGCAGAATAAGTCAATAAAAGTGGATGGATTTTCAACGAGGGAACAATTATGTGTTTTTGTAGTGGGATGATGTTTACCTCAGTATTCTGCACAGTTTGTATATCCATTTTTCTGCATATCCTGTGTGTATTAATATAGAAAAAACAAGGTATGTATCCTCCTGCGTGCTTGTGTGTGTGTACATGCGGGTGAAATTATTTTCTTATGGCATCTGAAGCCTTTGCCCAGCAGCCCTCCACCTCCAACCCCTCCTGGTGTGGCCAGAGGGGGGGAGAGGATAGAATGCAGAACACACACTCCTGTGGGATTAGGACTATTTTTAGATAAGCGCCCCCTGGCTGTGCTGGAGAGGAGACATGTACCTGTGACTAATCCATAACACATGCATGCAAACAAGCACCGCACACTGAGAATGAATGCATGCACCCAGCTTTGCCCATGCATGCTAATGAAAACTCTAAGACGCGTGTTTGTAACATTGCACTTGTCACAATATGTGCGGCAAAGTGAGTATGAGAAACAATAATTAAAGGTCCCGTGTCATGGCCATTTCCACTAATCATAATTCCATTGTATTCCAACTCACATTGGTTTCTTATCATCTCTATATAGTATGTGTATTCACTCTCTGTCCTAAACGCCTTGTTGGAGCTCCTGCCCCCCCCTCCCTGTGAGCCCACTGTGCTCTGATTGGTCAGCTCGCCCACTCTGTTCTGATGAGTCCACCACCGTTACAGCGGAACATCAGTGATTATGTGTTACAATGGCGTTTATTAGCAACCAGAAAATGACATGAGTAATGACAAACAGATGAGAATGCTGCGTGGGGTCTGGGGGCCATGTTGGCGGGACGTTGCGCGGCTCGCTGCTGTGAGGAGCGGACAGTGTGAGCTGGGTTACCGCTGGTGTCATTTCCTGGTTGCTGCGTGGGGGTACTAGCACCCGCACCACCAAACGCGGAGCACCTACAGTGTAAGGGCGCCACAGTTCTGCCGCTGCGAGACTCCACTAGCAACCCCCCCCCAAGCGTCACAGTTTTGCCGCTGAGAGAGTGTGTGTGTGAGGAGCTCCACGGATTGGTCCATTTGGACCAATAGGTCCATTTGGGTATGGTCACGTCACTGTGCCCAAGAAGAACTAGAGAGATCTCCAACGAGGCGTTCTGGGGCAGCATAGACAGGCCTTTCGGTGTTAGAGTTGTGTGCCTTGGCAGTCTCACTTTGAGGGTGTGACTTTGCAGACCGTTTACATGCAGAAAAAGCTACATAACACACAAGGGGACGGGTAATAACCAGAAAAGCATAACATGGGACCTTTAATGATGTGTGTCAAAGACGACTTAAAACAAACACATTCTGTGTGTTCGGGCCTGTGACCCCTCACCCCGAGACAAACCACTGTTGCCACAGCAGCGGTGTCGCCACCTAACCCTTCCCCTCAGCTCTCACCTCTACAGACAGAAAGGTCTCATCTAAGTTTCAAACCCCGTAAAATATTCATCAGCACCGAAAAAGGAAAACTTTTAATACACATGAAACAAGACCCAGCTGCCTTTGTTGTTGCTCCCTATCTCTTGCTCCCTCTCTTTTCTCCCTTCCTCCCTCCCGCCTGGTCCCTCTCTGTGGTTCCTCATGAATAATGAAGGCATATAGAATACAGTGGCTCAGATTGTCCCTGCAGTCGGATACAGCTCTCCTGTATTGATCAAATAAGGCCCCCTAAATAATTAACTAAGCCTTTGTCATGCAAATGAGTGGCCGCAGCAGAGAGTGTGTGTCTGTGCGCTTGTGTGCCTGCGAGTTCAAAACATTAGGAGTTGACGAAGGTTCATGTCGGGCCTGCAAACAAGTTGCACCTCACTGTTAAACTTGTGTAAGGACACCCTGGGGTTGGCGTGCGTATGCAGCCACACACATCCAAGCTCAAATCAAGCCAAGAGTATAATTAGTCAATGAATGAGTGCATTTCCTCTAGTTTCATAAACCCTTACTTCCCTGATCTGTATATTGCTGCTTTTCATAAACCTTCCCACTCTCCTTACCTCACGTTTCTGGTAATGGAGATGATAAACGGTAGCAGTGAAGAAGAACGAGATAAAGCAACAAGGGCACAGAGAAGAGAAAAAACTGAATTTATACCGGCGTCTGTGCTGAGCCTCCGGTTTATCGAGTTTACAAACTGCGAGAGAAAGAAGATGAGATAACTTTCACTCATTGTGCTTCTCATTCATCCCCACTCTTCAATAGTTCTGGCAACACACCGGCGCTTGGAAAAAGAACCTGACTTTGTCTCTTTCTTCCAAGGACAGGCTTTTTTGTAATGCAACAGTTCTTCGTGACAAACAGCTCATTTCCATTCAACCCCCATTTGTCTTTGTATTCAGTGACTTCTGTTTGATATGAATGGCTGTCTTTCCTCTGGTTACCTTTCATTTGTTTTCCTTTTGGAAGAGATGTAAAGTTACTCCCTTCACATGTGGCAATTGGCAGACTTTACTGGGCCTGGTCTTGTAATAGATCATTGGGGGCAGCGAAAAAATAAAGATAATACGTTCTTTTAAAACACAGAGACAGTGATATAAATTGGATTCTGTAATAAACAGGTTTGGAGATGTTGTCGTCTCTGTGACTGGTGCCTCGACAGATTTTTAGCTGCTTGTGATTGGCACGCCTTGTACATGAATTGTTGGAACTAACATTTTGACTTTTTCCTTGTCTTTAGGTGGTGTAAAGCAGTGGTTTTCAACCTGAGGTTTAAGACCTCAGAAGGGGACACAGAATGAGTCTAAGGGGTCCCAAGACAATTATTGATACAGCAAAAACGAATGGCATCATCACACTCATGTATCCCCTTTGTTTGTTTTGGATTATTTTATTATTTGCAAATGAGCAGTCAAATACACATGTGAACGTTGTGAACATTAAAGGTCCCAGGTCATGGCCATTTCTACTGATCCATTGTTGAGGTCTACTAGACTAGATTTACATTGTTCAATGTTCCAAAATCACATTGGTTTCTCATACAGCATCTTTGGATAGTATGTGTATTCTCTCTGTCCTAAACGGCTTGTTGGAGCTCTTGCCCCCCCCCTCCCTGTGAGCCCACTGTGCTCTGATTGGTCAGCTCGCCCACTCTGTTCTGATGAGTCCACCACCGTTACAGCGGAACATCAGTGATTATGTGTTATAATGGCGTTAGCAACCAGAAAATGACACCAGTAAGGACAAACAGATGAGAATGCTGCGTGGGGTCTGGGTGCCGTGTTGGCGGGACGTTGAGCGGCTCGCTGCTGCGAGGAGCGGACAGTGTGAGCTGGGTTCATTTCATGCGTGGGATCTGCGAGACAGCGAGACATCGCGAATGGATGTGGGAAGGGGGGGGGTGCTGAGGGGGCTGCAGCACCCCCATATGCGAGGCTCCACTTTATTTATGAAGATACAATTTTCACAATTCTTTAAATTAATTGTGACTGTTTGTCTTTTTGTGTGAAATACGATAAACAGTACATGTCATTCTCATAAACAAGTCACAAAACTTACAGTATGAAAATGGAAAATAAGTATTTAATTGAACATAAATTGGCATAAATGGAGAGCAACCTTGGCTGTTAATTCAATGAAGTCATATACCTGATACGATGTTTAGAGAAAGAAATGTAATAAAAACAAAGACAAGGGCATGAAACTCCAGTTTCTCAAAATGTATATTTGTAATTAATTAACTTTTACTATTAAAATGATAAGAGAGATGTTGATAGCTGCACAGCATGGGTATTCATTCTTTGGTAATATAACTTTAATTATGGGAACCATGGCTAAGCATTATTGTTCATTTAGTATTTTCTTCGAATTTGTTGCCCTTGGGTTTGTCACGATTCTCATGTTATGTCACGTTTATAGTTTTGTAGGTTTGGGTGTTTTTGCTGTTTTCCATGTCATGTTTTCCTTTGGGTTATTGTCTGGTCCTTTTCCCTGCGTTTGTCCTCTTGTCATTAGTTTCCCTGGTGTGTCTAATTGTCTGATTGTGTTCACCTGGGCCCCTGTGTTTTCTCCTCACCTGTGTCTTGTTGTGTGATTGAGTCTTGTGTGTATTTAAGTTCTGGGTTGTCTGTCTGTCTTGGTCGGTTCGTCTTGTTCCCTGACTAGTTCTGCGGTGAGTGTTCTGTTTTGCCATTGTCTATATATATCATAACCTTGAAATAAAGGAAGTTTCAGTTTATATCTGCATTTGGGTCCTGCTTGTTTCACAAACCGTGACATTCAAATGAATTAAAGCTCAAAGGTTCATATTTGTGTTGGAACTGATATTACCTGTAATTATGTGAGTTGCCATGATCAAGGCTGATTATTAAATTCAGTAATTTTTCAAAGTGTAATTTGCTAATCTCCTCACTCTTTTAAACACATATGCAAGGGGTGCAGAGTGACAACATGTAGCCCAACTTTTACCGCCATCATTTCAACTCATTTTTCATTTCCATGGCAACAGGCAGAATGTATAGTTCCCTTTTAATCTCTTCCTCATTATGCTAATTAAGACCAACCACTAAGGATCACACCAATAAGTGCTCTTTTTCTCCATTTTCTTTTCTCCACTTCCTCTTCCCCTCAGTGCGTTACTCTACTCATTTAATCACGATGGCTCAGAGAGTTAGCAGCATAACAACACAGGCTTAACCTCGCTGCCATTGATGTACCGTTCATGTTGAACGGTGTTAAAAGCTGATTTCATAGCAAATTAAATGTTAATTTTCCACTGAATATCTAAGCATCAATTTGCAATTTTTCTGTGCAAATATACATGTGGCTGTGTGTACTATACCTGTGTGTAAATGTGCTGTGTGTGCTTGTTTGAGTGCCTGCAAGCGTACACACCAACACGCCTGTGTCCTAAATGTTCATGTGTGTTTCAGGGGATATTAAGCAAACACAACTGCCTGTGAACTCTTTACAATCCTCACAGGGCAACTTTTGGTGCAGCAGAAGTGTTGCCTCAGCACTCCACTTTGATCAGTAGTTGGTGTTTTATTGCAACAGCCCCCTTTTTTTCATTAGTCGCTGGGGATGTAGCCAAGTTATGTTGGTTGTTAATCTCCAAATATACCTCTCCTTAGCTTTGGTCATGCAAATCTGTGATCACGAAGATAGAAAAGTTAATCTCTGAAAAACGTGTTGTTTGTCCCCAGGCTTTTTGTGGCTTTTTCTCTATTTCTGAAAGAAGGGGGAAAAGTGGGAAGGATATTGCCACAAGGAACGAGCAATGGAATACAGGAAGAAAAACAATCTCCAAACTTCTTTCTTAATCTCTCTTTTTTAAGTCTTTTCCTTCAACTTTGCAGCCCCAAATTATCTAAATAGCTGGCCAAAATTGGAAAATTACAGCAAATTGGAATGGAAAGGGGCAGTTGACATTTTTGTAGATTTTTGTCAATAAGCATTGTCACCCTTAGACACCCCATGTTTAACAGCAGCAGACCTCGGTTTAATTGCTACTCCAGATCCGCATCTATCCACTGTCACTCAACCACCATGACAGAAATGCCAAGGAGGCGGGGGCAGCCTGATTGCGGGGGGGGCGAGTAGGGGGCGGATGTGAAAAAGCCAGCTTCTTTTGTCTTTTCCTCAATTACAAAATACCAGCGAGATCTGGGTACAATACATTCCTCATGAAAAGATGACACGATGACAGGAGATTGTGAAAAATGACCTTGTTTCTAATTATGAAAAATTCACCACAAATGTAATAATTAAACATGTCACTGAATTATCCTCAAATCCCAGGTTATTACGCCCAGGCTGCCTTGATATTAAAATTGTTGAATGTTCTTATAGTTCAAATTAACACAGTGTTCTATTAGGGTACTAATAATATCTTGTTTTCTCGTGTTTATTTTCTCGTCGCTAACATATGGCTCTTCGGTTACAGCTCTCTAATTCCTATGTTTACCATTGATGTCCTAACTCCATTTACTCATTGGATCAGCTCTGCTCTCCTCTCTGTTTGCAACTCACGCATGCCTACAGGGACCAAAAGCATTCATTCCCCACAGCGATACTTAACATGCTCACTTGCTGGCTTTAGTACACACACATGCAAACACACACACACACACACACACACACACACACACACACACACACACACACACACACACACACACAAATAGAGGACTCAGGCCTTGCTAAAGCGAAAGCAGGCAAACTCCGCCCCCCCGAGCGCAGCAACATCTCCCCAGGACAGGAAAAGTAAATGAACAAGAGTGATTTGTGTGTAAGCGTGGAACCGAACACACAATGTGTTTCGCCGTAAAGCTTTTCTGTCAGCTCTGAAGGCTCTGAGAGCACACAGTCCATACAAATAGGTCGCCTCGGGGCCCCGCTTCCACTAATACGCACAACTATCAGCAACAGATGACAGAACTGGGGTGGGGGGGCGACACGGGGAAAGGACCAAAAGCTGCATCACCCCTAACGGAGGGAGACAGATGGCTGGGTGGGGGGAGAGGGAGTCAGGAGGAGCAGCAGACAGGGTATACGTTTGCAACTACATTAGAATAAAGGGACACAAGTGGCAAAGAAGGACTAGAAAACAGGAAATGCACGCACACATGATGAAAACACTGTCATTACTGTGAGAGGACACATGTAATGAGTCTGTGTATTACATGTTCCTGAGAAGAGCAGTGTGGGAGTGTTTAATAATGATGTGTTATGAGAGACAGAAAGCCAGAGACAGGGACAAATCAAACTGAGAAATGAAGGCGTAAGAGATGCAAACAAAATGATTGACGGAGCGAGACGGAGCAGTAGATAAAGGAAAGGAAGAGATGGAAAAGGAGGGAGATGGAAGGAGGGGAAAGGGGGCGACTGCTGGAGCTATGACAACCTTTACAGAACACAGCATGCTCCCAAATGTATGCTGAAATGTCACTGACAGTCAGCAAGATGATCTGCAACACACAGACAATGCAGCTGAAGAAACCAAAACGCCTTGGTCAATACCGTGGTCAAAAACATCAATATTTCGAAGACATTTCTACCTGTTTTATCCAAACAAATTGTTTTATTTGATGTTCTCTTTTCTAGCCTCCATCTAGTTGAATCACTCTTTTAGTACGACTGCTGATTAATGGGCTACATTCAGTTGTATTTAACACTGCTATTGAGTCAGATAATCAGGACTTCAATCGAGGGCTCCAAAAAAAGAAATTGAAAAACGCTTAAAAAAAATAAGCAAACGTAGAATTGAGCCCTGTATGAGTCATGCGTGGCTTGTTTCCACTGTTTGTGTGTGTGTGTGTGTGTGTGTGTGTGTTTGTGTGTGTGTGTGTGTGTGTGTGTGTGTGCGTGCATGCTGCTTTCAAGTAAGTTAAGAAGGGCCCCACCTGCTTGAGCACCTTTTAATGATTATTGATGAAGTTGCTCACTTAAAGAGAAAAACAATTAAGACCCTGCCAGCGCAGAGTCCACAGCCACTAATGAGCGGGAGCATGCTCGGGCCTGCTCGCCGTGCTGCTGACTAGTGTGTTAAAGCTAATGGAAGCAACACTTGTTCTAATCGCACCTGAATCCTAAAGGCTGGCGGTAGCTGTCACTGTCAATGTCTCTACAGGACTGCAGCTTACAAGGCTAAAGGGAGCGGCAGATGGGAGATGGAGCCCGGGGGTGGTGGCGTGTGCAGGCGGATTTTCGCATCTGCTGTTTACACATGGGCAACCTGACCCTTCACCTCTCCCGCATGCCCCCGAAGAAACCAATAAAATCATGGGGTGAATGCCTTCGCCTCCTGCAGCAAATCTGAGCTTTCCTTCTTCGACACGGACCTGCCATCTCTTGCTCTCTCGTCTCCTATCCTCACCACTTTTCCAATACTAGTTTGAGTTCAACTCATTCTAAGAATCCAACCAAAGCTTTTTTCATTTATAGCAGAGCCACTGGCTGTGTGACCTTTTTCCTCCTCCAGCTGTTTCCTCCTCCCCCTGGCTACACTTGTCTCATCCTCTCTGTCTTTTACTCTTTGTGTCCATCTCCATCCAGGAAATAGGGCCAGAGAGTGTCATTGTATTGCACCATGTGTGTGCCGACCGAAAAAAAAAAGGGTGAGTAATACAGCTAGAGGGACAAGCGAGAGAGAACAAATAACGTCGCCCTCCAGAGAGCTGGGAAACATTAGCTGATCCTATGTGTGTGTGTGTGAGGGCAAGTGTGTGTGGGTAAGTGTGTGTGGCGAGCAGACACCACCAGGTCTGACTGGAGGATTAACACAGCCTATGTGGGATACACCACCCTTACACACACACAGCTAAATCCTCAGCTGGATTTGTGCGCATCATTCCGTCTTTCTTACTGTCCGCTCATTCCCTCGTTCTGAACCCCAATCTCATCTCGGGGAGGATTTATGAGGGGGCGCACATCATCCCTCCAACGCAACACAATCTCAATTGGAACTGAGAAGCGCCTTATTCCAAAAGCAGACATCCATTAAATCGAGGTATTACTGTAATACAAATATCGGACAACTCCATCTCTTTCTATCTCCCTCCGTCTCATTCAGGCTGAACATCAGCGAGAGTGATGTTATTAATATAGATTCGCCTATAGTGTGCAGATATTTCATTTCTATGTGTATCAGATTAAAACACCTTAAGGCAAAGGACCTGTAACATCACATTTAAATATAGAAAAGCTGCTAGGTTAGTGCTTGGATGATGATGATGAGGCTGGGGTCTTGTTTAGGCTCCATGTTGAATGGTATGGGCTAAATAGGTGTGTAATATCCCATAATGAAGATGGCTTCTTTTGGCTGATAGGCTCAGGAGACAGGGATTGGAGCAATCTAGTCTCCTCATCTTCCTCCTTCCCCCGAAGACTCTCCGATCCAATTATCAACCTGGCATGGCTCAGCTCGGCACCGACTCTGCCAACGTGGGTGAACTATGTCTCTTCTACTCCGTCTCGCTTACGTTTCCCTTCATTCACTCACTCCACCTTTATCTTTTGCCTGGCTCTTCGTTTACCGGCGCTGTGTGACGCCGTTATGCTCTGTCAGCCTGCAGCGGGCTTCTTCTTCTGCATTTCTTCTTTCTTTCTTTTCGCATTGTAATGCTGTGTATGTGTGTTTGTCAGCTGTGCGCTGAGAGGGAGTTTCAGGCTGATTAAAGAGATGATTTATAGGAGCATGATGTTGGAGGAATTCCCTGATCGCTCCTCAAATCGCGTCTTCTCAAATGAGCTCTCTCCACTCAGCCACAGTCAACTGCAGAGGAATCTCGCCCCCAAGACACAAGCACACACACACACACACACACAAATTCATCTTTACACACGCAGCTGAAAAGTAGATTTTTGCCTAGGAATCAATGCCCTTTTATCTCCGAGTCACTTCCACACAAAGCCTCTGAAATGATTACCATGGTATGTTTGTACCACCGCTACGATCTTTAGTTCTATCTGCCTTATTAAAATCTGAATTGAAACTAATCTTCAGATAATATCTTTCCCAAATCAGACACCTAATAACCAACCAGGACTTTTGTTCCTTTTCTATTCTGTTAAAGGCCCGGAAAACCTATTTCCTCAATAAGCTTCTTACCAGCAGTAATGTGGGCCGACATCAACACAGTTTGAACAGATTTAGTTTTTTTAATTGAGCGTTTCACTGCATTTTAAGTTTTGCATGAGCTCATCTCACTGGTTTAAAGTGGGTGGGGGTCAATTGGAAAAAAAATGGATGAAACCTGTTTTCACGCACCAATCATAATAGAGCAAAAATACTCATCTCAATCTCATCACAGCTGCCTGATTAAGCATCTTAGACAAGTTGTTGGACTATTAATACATAAAACATAAGAAAGTGTTTTTTATACTTTAACCTTGATTGTAGCATAATAAGCTTAATACATATGTAATGTTATTGAGATATACAACGCATTTCCATGCTCTTTAAATTTGATCACAATGACAAACTGTTTTTTCCCCCAGTGTGTATCTTTCTCTCAATGTGCCTCCCATCCATTCTGGGTACCAAATATTTGCAAACGCCTCTCACTCTGAGAAGACATTTAAACCGACTCTCTCACACATATTAAAATGACTTTCTGTGATCCAAATGCAAGCAGAGGATTAAGCCGACCATTAAAGTTCATAACACAGGATTGAAAGCCGCTGTTACTCCCAGATTTAATAAAAAGGCTTTTGATTAATAATAACGACACTAAACAACAAGAGATTTCTCAATAGCTGTTATTTGGATAAACCAACAACAAATTGGGAATCTTAATGGCTCCTTAGTCTAGGTTTGTTTATACTTGACTAATCACAAAAGTGCCTAAGCTCCTGATGGAGTTCTTAAAACCTACATTTTTTCAGACAAATAAAAACATAAAACATCAAAAATATGTATAAAAGTCAATACAATTGTTGTTTTAACTAAAGTGGGCCATTACGAATTTGGTTGTACTCACGGCCCGTCCACACAGCGGCGTGCATTGACGCTTCCCCATTCACTTTGAATGGGGTGGCGTCACTTTTCGCCGAACTGCATCGTGGGAAGCGACACGGAGCGTTGCTGGCGTGGCTCGCTGCAAAAGTTGAGCAATGTTCAACTTTTGACGCCTCGGCAGAAGCGTCAGCCAATCGAATCATATGCCAGTACAAGCTCTAGCCAATCAAACCGCTGCTTGTGTGTCAGGGGCGGGAGATTCATGTGATTTGTTGTTGGTCGAGTGTCAGACACGCCTGCCGGCACGCGTCAACGCACGCCGCTGTGTGGACGGGCCGTCACTGCTTCTTTGTGTTTTCTGGTTCTCACATTACTCAATAATCACACAGGACTCCAGTTGAGGATTACAGAAGCTTTCTATAGCAGCAAAAATAGCTAATCCAGCTCATGCATTGAGGATGAACTTGGTTTATATTTCCCATTCTGTGAACCACATGTATATTTCTTAACAAGGGGTGGGGCGGTAAACAGAGTGTGGATATGGAAGACAAAATCGCTAAAAACGACACAATTAGTATCTCAGGTACCTTAACAAACTTTGATGTTCAGCATTCAACAGGCTATTGCATTTGCATTCTCTGTTGCATCCATATTATCTCATATAGCCTTAATCTATCTCTGCACCAGTTAGCGATTTCCTATATTTCCCAGGAAACCTTTTGACATACTCCAGAACTTGCCTGGGCTGGTAATATTCAACTGGATAAGATGTAAAGCCGGAAACGCCAATATTGGTATTGATAACATTAGCCTTATTCTGTATGAGCAAAAGATAACATTTTCAGTCATGAGAAATTGATCATTACAGCCACTTTCTCCTATTGTAGCAGCCCATACGGCACTGCGTATGGGCAATATGTCATATCATAGACTTCTAAAGTGACATAGGATGTTGATCCTTTGATTCTGAGGGTATGATTTTGATATTTTTAGACACCCATTATTTTAATCATCTGAAATAAATACAAATATAAAACAACAGTTACGAATAAACAAGTCCATAAAAATAAGGTGTACACTGTCCGTTTCTTGGCAGATGCCGGAAATCTTCAGTTATTCTACCCACTGTGGAAAGCCACAGACACGGACTATTTTATAGTCCAATGCAGGGCTTCCATAGACAGACCATCTCATATGAAATCCATGGGGGAGTTCAGAGAATCCACTTCACCTAATTGGCACGGCTTCCGAATGCAGGAGAAAAATAGTGGCCGGTAACAAAACCTACACGGAGCGTCATCATGTAATCTCTTTTGTGTTTTCCAGTCAATCATTTTTTCTATCAGTTTAATAAGCAACGATCAGCGGGATGCGCTCTTTGCTGCTAATTTTCAATCTATAGCCCCTGTCTTGTTACGTTGTATAACCTATAAGCAAATTATGTGTTGGATAGAAAATATAGACGTGCAGTGTGTTAATGTCCCCGGTCTCTTCAGGTAATTGTGTTCTATTGGGAGAGCACTTCGATTTCTGACACATTGGGAGTGTTTACTTTTTTTTTTTTTCAGTTTTCTTTTCAAGCCCGGCCTGCAGAGAGCGAGGGGAAAGGCCTTGAATAGTAATGAGTGTGTGCTGTAATGCAACTTCAGTTGAGAGACTCATTTACAAACTGAAGATTTCCTTATTTTTTTTGCCACATCACTCTCAGCACAGCGGTTTTGATTGATGTTAAAAACAATGTTATCCTGTCTCAAGGTTATGCTTTCTCTCTTTTCCCCCGATTCCTCTGATTCTTCTTGAAAATAATTGTTTCACGCCATGGCTACGTGGGTTATTAGCTGAATCCTCCAACAGGAGTGTGGGCTAAATGGAACGGTGTCAAGAGGCTGGCTGCCCTGCTGTGTGTGTGTGTGTGTGTGTGTGTGTGTGTGTGTGTGTGTGTGTGTGTGTGTGTGTGTGTGTGTGTGTGTGTGTGTGTGTGTGTGTGTGTGTGTGTGTGTGTGGG
>NW_011371055.1:57770-90010 GCF_000735185.1 Notothenia coriiceps | reverse complement strand
TGGGGGGGGGGGTTCAGTGCATATTTATGTGTCTATCACAGGTTTTTGAAGCATCACAGTTCAACTGAATGGTCGAATTCGGATAAACTACAATGCTGCTCGGGATGCTACTGAAATTGTTGAGTATCTTCTGTCAGAGAAAGGGTGCTGTTTTGAGATAAGTGTGAATGTATTTATGCATATTTGTGTAGGATGGTGCTATGTTGTTATAGAAAAAGGTCAGAAATACCTGGAGGGTAGAAATGGAGAGGAGAGAGAAGCATTTGCCAAGGACGAATACTGAGGCACACTGAAGGGGTGACATCCAGAGCAAGATGTATAACAAATACTTATAGACTGTATATTCGATAAACCAATCCCAACACAGAAACAAATCTGTTTCCAACCAATAATGTGTCTGAGTTTTAGAAACGGACTGCCCCCTTCCCAAAGTCAGCACAGTGGGTTGGTTGAGTTAGCGCTGTGTGCTGTTGTTCTGGGATCAGAAGCTGGATGGTTAGAATGATATTGATGAAACTAACTGCCAACTGTAACTGATCCTGGATAAGCTCATAGACTTTTGTATATTTCAACTCAATTAAAAGGATACTGACAGGATTAAAGGGTTGTCTTTATTTCTGTATGATTTGCATATTTGAATAGATAATCTATTCACAGCTTTATCATTGATTTTTAAGCATCAAAATACAATTTGTCTTAATAGTTTGAAAGATTTATATATATATTATGTATATATTGACAGTACATCCTATAATGGTAGTTGTGTGTTTATCATCATTATATAACATTGAACTCCTCCTGAACATCTTATATACATATTTAATCATTTATATTGAATTATATCAAAGTTGTTAAAGCGAAATCCAATAAATATATATATCATTTATGTTATACATCATTCTTTGTCAAAACCTGGTGGCTACAACACATTAGTCATCTCGAAAACGCTATCAACAACATTTTGATCATGATTCAGGTGTGTTATGCTATTAGCTGCTAGCAGTGATAATGAGGGCAGCAGAGGTGTGATATGATCACTTCTTTCTTACTCCAAACACAGAGGTTGACGTTGTCTCAACTGACATACATTTTTTGCCAAATACGGGAGAGTACTGCACAAGACTTGTTAACGAACGTTGGGCAAAGTCACTGCAATGTCCCTTTAAGTGAATCTTGTGCTACTAAAAGAATCACTTAATGTATACAGGGATAAATACTGAACAATAAAAACAGTTGTGCAAAGTGTCTTACACAACAGCACCAGGTTTTAGTCATCTTTGAAGTCTTTTGCTTCTACTGCTGGTGTTTCCCCTCAAGTCATGAACAAGACACAAAGTCCCATTGATGCTCACTATGCTCCTCCTCCTCCTCCTCCCCTCTCTCTCTCTCTCTCTCTCTCTCTCTCTCTCTCTCTCTCTCTCTCTCTCTGATTTATTCCCCCACACACACAGACGAGTTGCCCTAGTAAAAGCTGCAGCAAAAAAATAAAAAAAATAAATAAAGCAGGCCGCCTTTGTCCCATTCTTGTGGAAGTGGAGCTGATGTTAGTGAAGCTGGCAGCCACGGATGACTGGGAGCCACCAAGGCCTTGGTCAGCTGACATTAACCCGCCCCTAAAATGTTCCCCGGCCCTGCAGCGGTGTCTGCCTGTGTGTGTGTGTGTGTGTGTGTGTGTGTGTGTGTGTGTGTGTGTGTGTGTGTGAGAGAGTGAGTGTGTGTGTGTGTGGGTGTCTGTTTTACTGTTTGTCCATGTCCAAATGTTACTTTTAAGTGTAGTATACTTTTAAGTATAGCCATTCGTCGCAGGGTTGGAAAGGAGCATCAGAGAGGGAGGGAAGGGAGAGAGAGGGAGAGAGAGCGTCAGAGAGGGAGGGAAGGGAGAGAGAGGGAGAGAGAGAGAGAGAGGGAGAGAGAGCGTCAAAGAAGGTGGTAATCTGAGTGGATCTGAGCGCTGATCCTCTTTGGCTCTCACAGTGTGTGCATGAGGTCACATCAGGCTTGAGCTCTGGGATAAGATGGGCATGGAAGCAGAGTAGATTCAATATTTGGATGGGGAGCTAAAGTCACCAGCAACAGATTGAAAAGGATCAGCGTTATAGCACTTTAGAAAAAATACGGGGACAATTATTTGAATTATCCGTCTTAATTCCGTACTCTATATATGTGTGTGTCGATATGAGGAGAGAACAACATCTGTCACCGGATTACAAACAAACACAGATTTACTCAAACAAAACCTAGGAGGTATATTGGGTCAATGACCATTCAAATTGCCTTCAAAGGTCTGAATTGAGTCAAGGGATGAGCCTCCAGCAGTATTCCGGGGATGAGGCTGAAACCCTGGCAAACAGAGCAGATGGGTCAGTGGCGCCGAGCCAAAGCCCTCCTTAACCTGCTGGATCCGGGAGTCAGCCACACTTCACAGCTACGCAGAGATCACACACACCATCCCTCCTAAATCTCACACTGCACTCACATTCAGAGCAGGTGTAGCCAATTGGATTAAACAATCCCTTCCTCACTGCTGGAACTTAAGGTGATAAAACACAGCTCACTAGTTTTGTTTATGCCGTAAAAATGGTTACCGCCTTCCTTGATAATGTCATAAAAAGGGATACATTTGTTTCTTTTGGGAATAAGCAATAATACAGTGCAGTTAATATTCCTTTTTACAGACTTGTTTATTTTCATGTAGACTGGAGCATTAGACATGCCATTATAACGCCCGGGTAAATTGGGCCACTGGGGCTTGATCCATCCCATAACAAGCGGAGCAATTCTAAAACATTTATGCAACATCGCCCAACATTACAGCTTTCGGTATTTGTTGTGGAGGAATGTATGGTCCCTATAGATGATCAATGTTGTAAAAGCTCAGCGCAGTTTTATTCTCTTGTCACAGCGAACTGCGGGAGGAAACTAATCCATTTAGCACCCCCCCCCACGAAACAGCCATTATCTCGCTTGGGCGTGTTACTATTTAATGCAGTATTAGCAGGCTGATTGTCCTGAAAACTTACTAGATTGTTCCGTGTTGTCAGGAAAACATTTTTTAAACAGCTCTCTCTCTCATTTGTCTATAAACATGCGATTCTGCAGATCAACTTCGGCTCTGCTTTAATCTGCTGCAAGAAAGAAGGAAAAGGAAGGGGAATGTGTGCACCTACATTGGTAGCAATTACTTTTTCTTATAAATCATCGTCAGGAAACTGTGGGGGCACACAGGTTGAATAAAAACGTCAGTTTGGTTTAGGGCACATTGTTATCACAGACATGCCAGTGCTGAGACTGTGAAATAGAGAATACGGTTTCACTACTCTCAAAAAGAAAAAATCTCTCGCCTACTGGGCTTGTGTTCTTCAACTTCAGCTCTACCGATGGGATATCCTCTTGCCGATGATGAGTGCCGGGTCTGGAAATTGCATCCCACACTGGATTTCATCCCTCACCATATACTTGAAGTTATATCCTAGCTTCAGCTGGAAGCAGCAGCACAGCACATGCCTCCAAATAACACACTGGCTTTTAGTGTGTTACTGCAACAAACAAGCTTCTGTTTTCCAGCAAAGCAGAGACAAACGAGACAAATACGGGGAAAAGGGAAAGACACATTCCCAATTCCATCTCTTTTTGGGGGAGAAACATAAAATAAGCAACCATTATGCGAGCACTACCCCATGCTGTGTTCCCTTGATTCCCTCTAGCTATTAGCAGCTTAGGACACAAATAGATCACACAAGATATTAAAAAGCAGCAGGAATCTAACAGTTTAAAAGCCCCACCGTAATCCTCACTGTGGAACACAAACACGCCTTGAAAGCAGTCAAATTATTATGTTTTGCTGAATCTTTCTTATTTTTTTACGGTTATTGTTTTGCATTCGTATTTTATGGCCGTGTTTTTGTGAGAGATAGAATTGAAAGACAAAACCCCATAATCTAGGGTTTAACTCGTCAGCAACAACAACTCTGACAGACCCGCGTTCATGTGTTTGTGTTTAATGCCACAAAAATCGAAGCAGATTCAAGAACTCAAGAGACAAGAAAAACAATGAAAATGTGAAATTTGTATCACTACACCAGATTTCAAAGCTTTACCCTCACAACTTCAGTCACAGATTTGGGCATGACAGGAAATAAAACATTTTGTCAGACTCGATCGCAAATCATGTGGTAAATGAGGTTGACGTTAACAGATTTTGACATCATCTAAGCGACAGCACCTCAATATGTTAAGATAAAATAAGACAGGATAGGATGGACCTTTATTAATCCGAGTGGGGAAATTCAGTAGTTCAAACAGCAACAGGGTAAGGATGAAAAACAGGACAGCACAGATCCACACAGATTAATAAAAGATAAAAATAAAAAAGATAAAAAACTATGAAGTAAGAAATGAAATGAAAATGAACATATATACATATTGGGTCATGTATACATATTACATATTACATATATTTACATGAATGTGTGGAAACAGTGTGTATTTATGTCCAGTCATTGTGTCACATTGTTGACCCCTTGTTGTGCAGCCTGATGGCTACTAGTCATATCAGAACATGTGAATAACATGTTCATTTATCTACAAATGTGGAACAATCTTCCAGGAAGTGATGATCAAGACAAGCAAGGCATATTAATAATGTAATTGGAAATGTGTTTTTTTGTACAAATATCGAAGCTTTTGTGTTGTGACACGATTTTACTCATTTTAAATACTTTCGATCTCCTATGTCCAATGCCTCCACAAGATCCATCTGTGCTCCTGTACTTCGCACTGAATCACTCCATTTCCCATTCTGCCTCAAACACTCACTGGATTTAGCTTCATGGGTAAAACACAAAACGTTGAGGAAAATAAAATACCGGCAGACATAACAAACATAGAGGCAGTTTAACTGATTATGTCGGTGCGACTTTACAAACAAAATCCATGAAAATCCATGAGACTAAATCCGCAGCAGGATGCCAGTGTTTGCTCTAAGATGAGTCTGAGTGGTAAAAGGCAAAATCCAAATTTTAATACCAAAAATTGCACTAAAGCCTTTTTTTACATATCATACGCTGACCTTACACCAGATGAAGTGATTTGAGTTTTCGGGGAAATTTCCAATTTAGAGTCTATTCACAGAGTTGTGCTCGGCTGTTAAAGCTTATGAAAGGAAGGTGGTGAGTATTTTTTTTTCCTCGTTTGAACATTTCTGCTGCAATCAAGGCTGTTTGGTATTATAGTCAGGGTTTAGTTTTGCTCAAAAGATGCATGATGGTCAAACACAAAATCGTGATTTAACACTATTGACAGAGAATAGATGTGCTCTTTTCCCCTAAATTCAGCAGACCTGTTATCAACCACACTCTGTTTAGTTAAATTAAGATAACACTAGTATAAACATATGAAATGTCATTTTTCGTTGCCATTGCAAAGAGTTTCAACATATTTTACTCTGTCGTGAAACTTCATTTATCAAAAAATAAAGGAGATGTCGATTATAGGTGTCCCAGTTTTCAGCAGAATCTAAATGAGTTGAGAAATAGAAAAGCTGTCCACTCCATCATGCAGGTATAGCAGCAGGACCAATAATTGTTTATTAAGCAAAATTAACATATGTGGCAAGTCAAATAACATCATCACAAATCATAATCTTTCAGAATGCTGTGAAAGATTGCTTCATCAGTCACTTCATGCATTATAATATACTAATGTATTTACATATAAAGCTCTTTAATATCTTACATAAATAGGTCAAATATAGCACATTTGTCTGACTTCTGAAAAAGGGATGGTTATACATATGTTAAGACATTTTCATACTACCTGTGGTGCTATTTATCAGTCTGGTTTATTTTGGCGAGAGTTTTATAGTGTTTGAGATACCGGCTATAGAGATCTCTACCTTCTCTCGCATATAATGAATATAGATGGTGGTGCTCATAGCCGAACAAATACTTTTGAAAGGCTCATCAACAATGTCTCTTTCCAGAAATCATGACAAGGTTGCTCTAGATAACTTACACGCATTGCCATGAGCAGATTTATGTAAGATCTCTTTTTCTTTCTACCCACAGTATCACTGTATCATAAACTCATGGACAAGAGGCTTTACAGAGCTAGCTAACGTTAAGCTAAGTCAAAGAAAACGCCATTATGTTTACATCTCACATTATTTCAAGCCTGTGGTCCATAAGTAGTTCATCTTTCCTTCTGGGCAGTGATAGAGTATGCCAGAATAGTTGTGTAGGAAAGAAAATAGTTCCGAATTAAAACTGCTCACAACAAGGTCTGTGGATTATCTTGAGTAACAGGGTCAGGATTTCTTGAAAGGGACGTTGTTGCTGAGTTTTTCATTTGGAGCTTTGAGCACCATAAACCAAGTTTCCTCTAGTTAGTTCTTGTTCTAGTCCAATTGGTGTCGCTAAGGATCATGGTTCACTTAATTCTTCTTAAACACACATTATCCGGTATGGTGTCTTATAGGGATGCACCGATAGCACTATTTTTCAGACCAAGTACAAGTAAATGTAAGTACATGTGAGTAATTGCCGATACCGAGTACCAATACTGAGTACTTAATAATACCATATGGGCTTTGCCCAGTGGCGGCTGGTGGAAAATATTTTTGGTGGGGCTGTTGATATAGTGAGTAACATTTTTTTTTTTGGGAGAAATGACCCCTTAAATTGGGACTTCTGGTGATGTAATGGCCCCATAAAATCGTGGTTCTAGGGCCAGGAACAACCAGGCTGAGTCGGGCTGAGTATGCTAAACTAACTGCGGTCAAGCCAGCCTCCACTCGGGAAAACCTAGTCAAGCCAGCCCTCACGTGATATTGCGGTGCGCGAATATCCTATGCATTACGGTAGAGTCAAAATCATCCCTCTGTGTTTAGATGAGAATAAATACAAAAACTGTCCAGTATCAAAGACTTATTTCACTTCAGGGTGATAGCAGGACATCCCATCTAGTCACTCAGAAAAAATCAGGACATTCTGATGTAGAGTTTCAAAATAAAAGACCTTTGAAATCTCTATTGTATGAGCTATCATCCCTGTTTTTAGATGAGAATAAAACAAAAACTGTCCAGTATCATAGATCCATCTCACTCCAGGGTGATAGCAGGACATCCATCTAGTCACTCAGAAAGAATCAGGACATTCTGATGTAGAGTTTCAAAATAAAATACCTTTGAAGTCTCTTTTATTTTGAAACTGTACATCAGAATGTCCTGATTTTTTCTGAGTGACTACATGGGGTGTCCTGCTATCACCCTGGAATGAGATGGATCTTACACCCATCTTAATAATACCATATGGGCTCTGCCATTGTTTAAGGACTTATTAGTGGAAAAGAAACTGTGAACAGACTTGGACAGTTCCAGAAAACCTTGATAAGTGCTGCCATTCCTTTTAAATTAAGTTATTGTTGCCACAGTTCAAGACGTTGGTGCGCCATGGAACAGATCGGTTTTGTTCACAGTCATATTTAAGTCAATAAAATATTTTCAATTAAAATTGGGAATCAAGTCTTTAGTTTGCGGCTTTGCGTCGGATGTTCCTTTTTTCAATAACGACCGCCTCGCTTCACATTATCCCTTACATAGTTTGCAGCCTGCTCAACTTTTGTGATCATCTCTTGTCCTAAAATGTTCTCAAACTGCAGACTTTGCTCTTCCTCCGCATACCTGCTTAACTGACGAGAGCATTACGCCACGTTGCAGTAAAGCGGTATCGGGCGCGGAGTAGATTTGCGATAACAGGTACGAGTACATGAGGATAGTATCAGACCAATACCCAATACTGGTATTTGTATTGGTGCATCCCTAGTGTCTTATGTGGCTATAATAATAATAGGAATAATCAAACTGAGGTAAATCTGTCAATGTGAAAATCCAATGCTTCAAAAGAAACAACTCAAACTTTACAACATAAATCCAAGCACATTGTTCCAAGAAGCCATCCTCAGTCCTTATCAGCTCTCACTCGTCAATTAAACACAGATTCTTAAATCAATGTTGAGTAAAAGCAGGGTAATGAACACACTGGAGTGGATTTGAAAACATCTGGTGTCTAAACCCACCTGCCTAGACAAACTCCGACACAAACACACTGATGTGACATGCCCGTATTTGCCAGGGTGTCACCTCACACCTTATGCCCTTCAGGACAAACAAATAAAGAATCTTAAGGCGGCACAACAGCCGGTCGCAATTAGAAAATACTTAAGGAATTAGCTTTAAGTAGGGATGTTCTGACCGGGCATTATAAAAATAACACCTAGACAATCACACACTGCGTACTTACATGAACGAAAAAGCCACTTTTGCACACAAATGTCTCAGAGGGTGAACCACATCACAACGTCCACTCACATTATTACTATTCTTTGTAAACATGAAATATGAATGGTGCAGACGAGTCATTTTCTATGTGCAAGTGTGTCTACATGAGTGTGTGATGTGTGTGATGAGATTAGAATCATGCAGGACATTCATCTATTCTGTAGCTGCCGAGGAGATTGAGTGGGGTTGGGTGATATGAAAGCACTTTCACAAAGGATTACATTACTGTCTCTCCCATTCTGTCTGTCATACAGTACTCTTTGGCTCTCTCCAGTCCTCACATTTGATAACTGACACCACCTATGATATGAATTGAGTATAGATTAAGACTCAAAGAAAAGGAGCTACATGCACATGAGTATTAGCGCTCTATGTTTGAGTTAGATATTTCTTTAGTGGAATTCATCCTCCTTTGCTATTTCTGTGCCATTAGCCATGTGTAAATAAAGTATGGTAATCTACAACAAACGTCCTCAGTTGGAAGAGAATGAATGAAGCAGAAACATGCTAAGTACCACTGGTGCCATTATACGAGATTATTAAATGTATGTTTAAATGCCTCATACTGTAGACATAATGAGAAGGATAACCATTAGTTAATGAAATAGGTTGCAATCTAGTCTAGCTGCTGGCCATTTAATGGCAGTTAGCAGCAGTAGGGGTTGATGTATGGAGCGGGGGTTTGCTCTGTTACTGTGTGGGAATGCTGCTATGGCTTTAAGTGCATTAATCACTCTCTGTGATCTGGCATCAGGGATTGGGTTTGCATAAGGTAATGAAATGAAGTTCTAATATTATGAAGAAATATTAGAGGCAAAAACAATGTTTTTCCTGCATATTATTTTGAGGGAAACATAATCCCGCCAGGAAAACATGTTTTTTTAAAGCATGTTTTTAATCAGTGTCTGTGGAAATCCATAAATGGTCAAAGCTGTGGATGACCCTATCAAAAATTAGACTTTCATTTAGGGTACCAGTGTTTGTTTCACCTGCAAAAAACAATCAACATAGACTTCAATTACTTAAACTTTCATATTTTGAGCCAAACCACAAGGTTTTACCTACAATCTAAAAAAGTACTTGGATTGCCTTAACATAACATTTTGTTGCACTTTATTAAGTTGGAATTCCCAACCAAATTAACCACATGCAACACGGGAGAAAATGTAATTCCATTTTTGGTGATCGAGAATTCAGTTTAGTTGTATGGAAAACATTTTTTATAGGAAACAGTTTTGATTTATTCAGATAAACAGTCGCAGGCTACAGCATAGACTATGATTGCAGTTGCCACTATGTATTTCTGACTTATTGCCTTTTTATTTTCTGTAGAAAATATTACACCATTAGTAAGACTGGGCGTTACCTAGTAAACCAGGATTGAAAGCTTAAGGATTCCATCTTTATTGTAAAATAAATTTACACCCATTTGTCTTCATGGGTATTCACAATGCAAGGTATTTTATTACAACAGAGCCAGCCTACATAAGGCTCCGTATAAACACTGAGCAATCTAGAGATGTAGATGTTTTAACATGATTAAACGCTTTGCAGTAGCAAGGCTTACAGGACTGTCTCAGAAAATTAGAATATTGTGATAAAGTTCTTTATTTTCTGTAATGCAATTAAAAAAACAAAAATGTCATACATTCTGGATTCATTACAAATCAACTGAAATATTGCAAGCCTTTTATTATTTTAATATTGCTGATTATGGCATACAGCTTAAGAAAACTCAAATATCCTATCTCTAAATATTAGAATATCATGAAAAAGTATACCAGTAGGGTGTTCAACGAATCACTTGAATCGTCTAATTAACTCGAAACACCTGCAAGGGTTTCCTGAGCCTTGAAAAACACTCAGCTTGGTTCAGTAAACTAAATCACAAGTATGGGGAAGACTGCTGATCTGACTGCTGTCCAGAGGACCGTCATTGACACCCTCCATCAGGAGGGTAAGACACAAAAAGAAATTTCTCAAAGAGCAAGCTGTTCACAGAGTGCAGTTTCAAAGCACATCCACAAAAAGTCTGTTGGAAGGGGGAAATGTGGCAGGAAACGCTGCACAACTAAGAGAGATGACCGCAGCCTTAACAGCATTGTGAAGAAGAGTCGCTTCCAGAATTTGGGGGAGCTTCAAAGACAGTGGACTGAAGCTGGAGTCNTCCACTAAAGAAATTACAAGGCAATTGGTGTCAGACAACTACAAAGCGGGGCGGCAGAAAGGACGTAAAGGAAAGAGACATTATACTGTGAACTGAGCGCGACAGTTATTTGAGACGTGTGGACTTCGAGACTAAGACTAACACTTCGTGCCAGTGCGACAAAATATGTACTTTCAACAACCATTCATCGCGGACGTTAGATTGGACCCAGACTGGTCGCGAATCGGCGAGAAGTCGCTCTTGGTGTCGTCATAGCTAGACGGCTACGGCTACGAAGGATCGGGCGATTTTTCTCTTGGTCGCATAGCAGTCCCGTGGCCTATTGAGGTAGAGCAATCTGACTATTATAACATTAGCGTTAAGAAAGCTTACTTAAATATCTGCCACAACATAAGTAACCGGATCAGAGTAACATGAAGTACAGTCCGCGGCATATCACATCATAATGTATCATATATTTCCTTATCTGAGTCAGCTGAGCCGTATCTGGCTGTGCAACACTCACAGTTTCACATACTGTATGCAGAAGTATTATTTTAAGCAACACATTAAGTTGACGAAACACTCGAGACAAATGTAATTAAAGTCAGATCGTGTCTTAGACGGGGCAGAGTGATATCCTAGACCTGTTAATGTACGCATTCAAACACTTTTTCTTTTACCAGCTGTATTCACCTTGCAGGTGCAGCTATGTGGCTTTTATCCTGGATACAGTGTTTAAGTCATGGATGTTTAAAGTTTAACGTCTTCATATTTGTCTAATTATATAGTTGACTTTTCATTCAGGAAGTATGATGACGCTGTCAGTATGCTTGTCCATGTTTGTGATTGGTCGAATGCTCCAAATACCACCCCTTTCATGTGAACGCGCACCTAACTAGATAGGACACGGCTGGCTTGACCGATCCACTTGATAACCCGCGTGGTAGGACCGCTTAGCGAGAGCGCTTATGTTTTGGATTAGGCCAACCGGCTAACTCAAAAATATCCAGGCTATGTTGAACCGGCTTCGTCGTACAGGCCTCAGATCTGCTGGGGATAACTGAATGTGTTATCCTCTCTAGAATCTTCATGGAAAAATAAAAATAAAAATAAAAACGTAGTCCCTAAAACTAAATCTGATAGATTAAAGGTGTTTTTCTAATGTTGCTATGGTTGCACCGTCAGTGGCAACAGTGCTTCATATCTTGTTAAAATGCTCAGGTAAAGGAGACAAAATAAGAAAAAAAGAAAAACAATTGTGCAGAAAAAGTTCAAAACAGTCATGAAATCAATCAAAGAATACGAATGACAGGCACTTAACAGCCTCTCGTCTAATTATACCTTAAAGATGTATAAGCAGCCTTTTTATCATGACATCAGTAAACATGCTGCAATGTATTTATCACTGACAGCTTTTAAAACAATGAAAACAATGATGGCCATTTCGTGGTTGAAAGGGACTTTTGGCTCCAAATTGTCAACTACATTTCATTGCCCTGCTCACAGACATTCAGCCCTCTATGCGGGTTCATTATCTAACATCGAGTGGGTTCTGGATTGGTTGGGAAGGACAAAATGTATTAAGTTGGCGCTCAGTACCAATACGGGTAACGCCTGTAGCGTGAAAATGGCATTAGTGAGATTGGACCATTGAGGTTTTCTAATGCCATTTTCCGTCTGTTAGCATGTGTGATTGTGGATAGCGGTATCTGCACGACGCAGGGCGAAAAGCAACAGAGGGGCTCCACTGGGTACCACTGACCCCTGAACAGCCCTCACACCGGCGGTGATTGTATTTTTGGATGCTTGTGTGTTTGTATGCGTGTGCCTATGCATTAGGGTTATTGTGTGAATCCTTCAGTCTTTAATCCCCTAATCTGCTGAACCCTGGAAATCACTGCAGTCATCTGTCAGCTGGGTCTGAGCGGGTCTACAGGGTTCAACACACAAATGCTCACAAACAAACACACACACACACACGCTCAATGATGGTCATTTATTCAACAGGGCCTACCTCATTTCAGTCTAATGAAGATTGATGCTGCTCTTTCCAAACCTCACAGGTGTTGCAGTAAAATGTATTAATACGTAACCCACATACAGGAAGAGAGAGAGGGGGGAAGGAGGAGATACATTAACAAAAAGACATTCTCTCTTTCATCATGTTTTGAATTCACAAAATATCCAGCACGCACATACAAATGTGTGTTTATTTAAGTCAATCAGCATTATATAACTCTATGGGTAACAGCCCAGGAGTTAATCTTGTTGAATAGTTGTGAAGGTCCAAGAAGGACATGAACTCGGACAACCCTTCCTCAGACCCCTTGAGTGAAGGCTAAACCTCTCAGGCCTGTTTTCGTGTTAGTGTGTGTGTCTTTGTGTGTGTTTCCCCGCCAAATAGGACACCCTGAGGACTCATCTGGAGATTGTGGTTGACACGGCCTGCTGCTGTCCTGCGTGAGCTCCTATTAGCACTTAAAGCTGTGGCTGGCTACACATACTCACACACACAAAAAACACTGGTCATAATGATGGTAGTTGGCAGGCTAGTAGGTCGCTTAAGTACACAATGTGCACTTGCATGTATGTAAATGAATGTATGTAACGATCGACACGACAAACTGAAAGTCTTTGCTTTCTTTCTTTTTTTGATGCATATGCCCCTGTCACAACGCTCAAGATGGAGGGATGGAAAGTGGGAGAGTGATCAAAGAGTTTAAGAGATCACAGACTCGCCTTGAAGAGAGCTAAAGGTGGAGGAGGAGATATAGAAGGGGCCGCGGAGAGGAAGAGGGTAGCGGTTAGATTTAAGTGTGAATCTCAGCAGGGCGTCTCATCATCCAGATCTGCGTGGCATCTGTGTGTGTTTTCATGTCATAAGGTGCAGGCGGCTGCTCTGGATTGTACAGCTGGTGTGTGGGCATCATCCCTTAACACTCTACTTGACACAAATCCGACTCCAAAAGTTTTTTTCTAATGCAGCCTTAAACTTATTGCAAGCATGTGGCATTAAATCCTAAACTAAGAGTCACACTCAGAATATAGTTCCTGAGTGAGAGGCTTCCTGCAGTGTTATGGCCGTGGCTCTCTGCAGCTCCAGGGGACCCAGCTGGGCATTCAACCTCTCTGTGTCACCACAAAACACAGAGCATGGCAGCAGAGCAAGGATATTAAAATTCAACACACACACCAACACACACACACACTGCCTGGACATTTGATTTAGAACTCCACAAAGCATAACACCATGCATTATTTCTAATCCAAGGTGTGTGAGCAAGTTGGTGAAATA
Organism: Notothenia coriiceps; assembly: GCF_000735185.1. Classification (NCBI taxonomy): domain Eukaryota; kingdom Metazoa; phylum Chordata; class Actinopteri; order Perciformes; family Nototheniidae; genus Notothenia; species Notothenia coriiceps. The sequence goes on along the minus strand of NW_011371055.1, from coordinate 76,231 downwards.
TTAATAATTGAAGAAAAAATATAAAAGTGCAGTACAGAATAAAAGAGAAACTCAGGAAATGAGAAGAGACTATGAATAGCTGTGGATGGCACGGCGGCGACGCAGAGCTGTGGCAGTTTGGGGAGAGGAAGCGAGAGATTATGACAGGTCAAGCAGCCAATTAAAACCCACCAGTAACTCCATATTTGTCACGATGACGAAAAAGCATAATTTTTAGCGAAGGGCAAACTCACTTAATCACGCATGTACGGAGAGCGCTAAGATGTTGCGGTAGCCATAAACGCACCAGGAACCTAGAGGTTATCCGGAGCTCCTCGCGCTCCTCGCGACAGGTCTAACGTGCCACCTTGACCCTTATAAGCAAGGGAGCACTGCACTGACAATAAATGGGATTTTGACACAGGATATTGCCTTGCATATGTGTGCAAACCTCAAACTCCATAGCGATTCATAAGGTCACCCCTGCTTGGGAACCGTAAGGCGTGCAGATGGACAAAATGACACACAAACTGCACTGCGGACACGCGAAGGAAGCCCCAGGTGCCCAATGCCAGCGAAGTGCATGGCTCACATCAGGTTCACAAATGTTATTACGACAAAAGGCACCTCAATGTCACCGCTCTGTGCTGCCCTCCCCTTCGTGCAACAACAACTGATTGCGTACACACATGTGTTGGCGACAGGGATGGTGTGTAAACAACAGCAGCGCGTAAGCATCGTTTCCATAGGAATATTTTAGAAATGTCACCTACCTTTTTTTCCCTTTCAGTTACGCTGGGCACAGTGCATAATCCTCCTTCTTCAATTTGAACTTTTCCCTTCGCTCCAAACGAACAGCCCTGAGCTACTTGTCATTTGTTTATTGCATACTTTCTCTGCACTGTCTGTCCTGACAAGACGCTATTGCACGCAGCGTGAGATAAGAGCACGGGGGGTGAGCTGATGGAGAGGAAAAGCTATAAGCCTCCAGAACAACATCTCTCCGATCAAACGGAGCAATCCATTCCACGGTCACGGTCGTTATAGGGGACAGTGCTGACTGGAAACGAAGGAGCCACGAAGGGCAGCTGTGAGCAAACGGCACGTCTTTCGTTGCTTCTCTTCAGAGCTGAGACGCGGCGGGCAAGCGGGCATGCTCTGAACGTGAGCGTCGGCCGATGGGCTCAGGCTGCGCGCAGCAGCATCCAGGGAGCGACCATCCACTCACAGTAGAGCAATGACAGAGGTTTGCGGAGCGCGCGTTCACGGCCAGAGCAAAGTCAATGGTCATTATGATTGCATGTGGAGAGTAATCCACAGTATTTACAGCTGCATTACTGCAGGACGACATGCAGGATCAGTAGCAATGAAACATCTCAAAATGCAATATATAATGGCTTGTCCTTAACTAAAATAAGTGCAGTATTTGGGTTAATTTCGTTGTACATTTTTATTTTATTATAAATGTAAAGGTATACTTTTGATTAAAACATTCTAAGATAATTTGTATGTACTGTATTACAAGAATAAAAGGTCAGGTCCATTAGGCCCAATTGGCTACAGCAACAGTGCTACAGCAAGACAGGCAAAGTCGACTCGTTGTATTTTCCAGCGCTTGATCGTGCCTGCTTTGGGTGTTATACAGTAGTACCCTCCTTCTGCGACCTAGTGCTCATTACAGTGGTCCTCATGCATCTCTTTTTAAACAGTGAACCCACTGCACTGCAGGCTACTGTTCACATTAGCACACTGCCTAATGGGCTTTCTCTGTATTAGCAGCAGCAATAGAAAGGCGCAATAACAGAAGCATGCAATTATGCACCATAATTAGGGAAAACATTGTTAACAGTTACCCTATTGCCTCTCACTCTCCAAGCTGTAAATGCATATTTCCCAATGGAGGTATGATAATAACACCCGCTTATTTGAAAACACCTTGTAAGGAGAACCTTGTGGCTCTTTTGATAAAGATTTCATTTCCGAGGCATTTTTATGCATAACTGGGGATCGGCGGGGGACATAAACCTCCCACTTCTGTCTTTATTTATTTTTTAACTCTTCCATGTCCACCAAGGATATATTGATTAAGACAAATACGGCTTAGAGCTTATCGGGTAAGTACATTCGCGAAGCCTCAATGCGATTGGAAATTCCAGATGGCAGTTAAATCCAGAGCAGGGGTGAAAGGAAAATGAGGGAATTATCGGATCTCTGGTGGGAAATACACAGGTGCGGTATGAGATGAAAAAATGCAGATGAGGGTAAAATGGCGTACTGAACCATTTTCAAGTCCCCACGTGATAACCTAAAAGAACTCAGCTTTGACTTGGGCCCATGGTAACCATTCTTAATAACGCAGGTGCAGCTTGTCCAAAGCTTTGAAGTTTCCCTACTCTATCCATTGTGGAGTTGTCTTTTTCTAAAGATAATGAGCTGAGTGTAGCTCCTTAGAACATGAGCTTGTCAAACATGTTTCCATAGTTCTACCATTCACAAAAGTGTTATTCCACAGACCAAGAATAATTTGCTAAAACAAAATACAGACATTTGGTGCCCTGCATTGACCCTCCTCAATTCCCAGGGTGTTAGGACTGGAGAGTAATGATGTCAGCAGAATTAAATCCTTCCTTTCCATCCGTCTGCACTTAAGTCCTTACGTACGGACACACCTAGAGATTAGCCCTACAATGTCCTATAACATGCCAACACTTATCCACAGAGCATAGATGTGGAGACTGGCCAGTGAACAAACCCAGATTAGATCGCCCAGAAGCTGCTGCTATGGGTGGCTGACCAGCACATTGCTCATCGGTTTAAAAATCGACCTCGGAGCAGACAGCCGCCAGATTCTGCCTACAGGCTGCCCGTGTGCCTCTTCCTGCCATAATGCAGGATCAGCCATGGCAATCCTCCACCCTATCTTTTACCGCATTAAGGCACACCATGGCCTCTAGTTGTGTCTAAAGTACCCCTGGCAATTCACTTTATCATCAACAAATTATATTCTCTTCTTTAAAAAACAAGCTCTGATAATAATCTAGGGCTAATACATTCCATTTCTTACATATCCAGGCTCTGCGGCCTGTCCCTTCACCTTGTGCCATAATTAGAAACCGCCATCTTAAAAAGTGATGGATCATCATAAAATCTGACCCTCGGATGAATTGTGTTGCTCGAAACTCGCTCAAATGAGGAAAAAATAAACCCGAGGCGAGTTGTCAGATTTTCAAAGTGCAGATGAGTTAGCTGACCTTTCTCTATCACGAGCCAATATTAGCACAAGCCATTATAACCTATCAAAGCCTAATGCTTATAGCCAATGCTCAGGGGTCCTGGAGCCTCACAGCGAGAGTTTGCGTTCCGAGCCCTATCTCCACCGTTACAGACTGCAAAGTGTCAGGAGTTCCGTTTAACCTTGTGCAATGAGTTCTCTCCCACACATCTATCAACATCATACCCGTACCCTCAAGGGTTAACCCTACCTACACTGTGTAACTGGAGGTGTATGTGTGCCTTGCGAACACGGAGAGGAAGATGCATTATACTCTTAATTATATAATCAATTCCATTAATTCTCAAAATGCAAATTAGCTAATTAAAGGACCTGAATTTATAGAATTACCACTGATTAGCTAGCTAAGCACTACCACTGCCCTCTGGATACTCCCTTATTAAGCTATATTAACAGTACCTTTTCCTCTATAGTGGCAATACAATACATGAATCATAGCTATTCAAAAAAGTATAAAAAATAATGAAAGGAAACCTAATGTGTACTTGCTTTTAGTCAACCAAGACAGGCAAAAAGCAGCAGTAATATCCAGAGTAATAGGCAGACGGTATCTTAAGCCAATTTGAGCCCACACTAACCTCTGCTTCGCCCCAAATGCAGCTGGTTATTTAAGACCATATTAACAGGCTTTCAGGCATTTCTTTCAGTCTGCTTTTCTTCGTCCGTCTGATTGTTTGTCTCTTTAGTAAATGAAGCTTTGACTTTGTCTTCCTGCTCGGCTCATTCCTCGCTTCTCTCATCTCTCCCTCTGAGCTGTAAGTGCCCCCGCTGCAGTGGGAGCTGGCTGATGTGAGGCAGTAACAGGTACATCAGGGAGCAGGAGACAGTGCTAGAGGAAGACGATTGCTGGCTTGCTTTGGCACACCAGCCTGACGAAATTACATCAAGCAGCGGGGGGCAAATGAGCATTTACAGTATGTTTGAGGGGTAGGCGATACGTGTGTGTTCATCTTCACATGTGTGTTTTCAAGAGGAAGCATTAGATCCATCGGCATGAGTCTAGAAGCTTACAGGCAGCTTACAGAGCAGCGGGGTTTTGTTTTGGTAGGGGGGTAGTGAGAAGGAGGGGTACTGGGGTAAGACATGAGTGGAAGGGGGTGTAGAACGCTGGAGGGCTTTCAGAGGAATAGGGCACAGCTGGTTTTTAATTGAGTCTCCCCCCTACTACACGGTGTGCATGTGTGTGCACACAAACACACACGCTCATTTTTTAGTCAGCAATTTCCCAGCTGATGGCTCAGAGGAGCTAAACACTTCGGTATGGCAGCAGCCTTCATTCAAAACCCTCCACATGGGCTCTGTTTTGGTCGTGTGACTGATAAAGCCCTCCACCAATCAAGGCCTCTGACAGCTGCATGCTCCCATGAATCTTAGCGCTCAGTCTCAACACGAGCCGAAACAGCCTGCCTCCTGCTTTACCTCAGCTTGAGATCTCAGCTGGGAGGACCAGTCACACATGGAAATTCAAGCTTGCTCTTTTTTTGAATTGTATAGCTAGTTATATGGTATGACTCAGCATAACCCATCACTTTATGAATTCATTTTACCGGAGGAGTTTGTGAAAGATTGTTTTAATTTCTCCTCTGGCAATTACACCGTCATTTGCTTAAGTATGTTTCTCCCAAAATTGATTATTTAAGGTTGTTCAAAATGTTGAGATTACAAGATGTTACACACCAACAACACAGAGGCAAAAAAAGGCTAATATGCTACATAAACTACGCCAAAAAATAAAAAGTGAAGCCAGACTGCAGGAACTGCTTTATGATCACTTGTGAGCTCTAGAATATTCTGTCAAACTATTTGCACTGTCTCTCACAGAGAACTAAAAACTCAATGCTACCGGTTTGAACACTTTGGCTAGCTTGAAGTAAAGCAACATGTTTGATAGTTCGTCCGCATACCTTTACGAGGCAGTAGTTTTATAAAAACATGATTAAGGTCAAATAAAGTAGCCAAACTACTGCTATATGTGACTATACTGAACAGTGCAAGCAATCAAAAAAGGCGGGAAAACACTCAAAGGCAGAGTAAAGTAAAACTAGACACACAAGGTGAGGTTTCTTACCAAATAAAAAAGGAATAAGCTAGAAAACCGGGATCATGACACCCAGAAGGTTATACAAAGACAGTATGGAACATCTGCCATTAAAAAAAGGATATGTTATGAAGGAATATAATAAAAATGGTATCTCTTTCACAGAGTCTTCTTGCAAGCCAGATAACTTTACACTCTTTTCAACTTCACTTTCTCTGTAGTTAGTAGCACTGCATTTGTAAGGCTATTGTTCCACTTAGTTTCCTAATGGTGTTAAAGCATTACACATACATTGCTTAGATTTACAGGTAGTTGTTGTCTAGTGTTAGTCCATGTAATAAAAAGACCTGTCAGTCCATATGGAAGTTATGGCAAGTAGCAATCCGTTGTTTGGGCTTTTAACTAGGGAATACTTTTATTTAGAAGAACAGATTGCACATTTAACACTTAATTAGCAAGATGTACCGGTACTTATTTTACTGCCATTATTGCTCTGTATTTTACAAGAAGATGTGTTGCTGCTAAAGGACACATACTGTGCCGAGCAGTTGGTGCTGTAAACGCTTTGCCGTGTGATAACATCAGGTCGGCGGTTCAAATCCACGCTACAGCTACCATACATATTGTTAAAGAGTGCGAAATTGCAGTAAACGTTCCAAATCTAAATAAAATACTTTCTGTGTGTAGTGCAAACAGCTCGAGCTCTTATTTCCATGATGCAATGCAAGAACAAACAAACAAGAAAGCTCTTATTTGTTTTAATGAGTTGTGAGAAAATATGTGATGTATATTTCGAAAGGAATGAGAAAATAAAATGGAGCACTAACTAGACTGTTGCTTATCCTGGATTGTATCAAGAAATTGTTAACATATTTTCTTGTTCCAAGCCCCAAAACATAAAATAAGCTGAACGATATAAATCCTTGTTATGATGTGATGATCTAGACAATTATAATTCTCTCCAGTAACAACACAGTTCATTGTTTCACAGGAGCAGACAGTAATTGTTGCTAACTCCTGTTTACAGGTGTTGTTGTGAAGCATTGCTTGCCAATGCTATTAGTGTGGTATGGGTATACAGTGCTCAACACCGGCATTAACTCACTAACATGCTCTTAGTCCTTGGTGTCCTACTTCTTGACCACATCTTGTCACGAGCCCTTTTTGAGCTCTGCACATGATATGCCAATTTCCATGAACACACACACACACACACACACACACACACACACACACACACACACACACACACACACACACACACACACACACACACACACACACACACACACACACACACACACACACACACACACACACACACACACACACACACACACACAAATGTGGACCTACTCATATATGATGAGCCCCATTCCACTTCGTCTACATTGCTCTTTCACATAGAAGGAGTTGACACCACATGACTGCTACCTCATTAGAGGCTTTAGCCCATGAGCTAACAGGCCACAGAGACAGTGGGCCATGCCATGATTGCTAATTATAATAATAACAATAACACTGCCTTAGGATGCTACTTGATTTTCTTTTCAATTAATTTTATCAGATGCACTCGAGGGGAAAGCAATGGAAGAGGCAAAGGGAGGAGGGGGGCGTTCACCGCCACACGCTGGCTCTATAGGAGGGAAATGATGTGTTTATTCTACATACTTGGCCAGATGACAGGCTGCATAATTGCTGCCAAATGACAATGGCTAACCTGCGTTTGAATAACAATCACAAGTGTGTGACAATACTGTTGATGTGACTGATGCTATTTAATGTACCACCAGTTGCAGATAACCAAATCTGCTGTAATTTTCCAATACATTTGACACACAGAGGGAGCTTCTTTGAGCCCCTTGAGAGGGAGGATGTCTGTCTGAGATAGAGAGGTCTTGTTGAGGCACGCTGAAGTGAAGGGGGGCCATAAACACATGTTTCCGAAGGGGAAACCGTGAACATCTGTGTGATATTGCTTTTGATATTTCTCAACTTTCTCCCGGATCAGAGTTCAGCTGCTGCTATTTCATGTCATTATGTTTGGAATAGATAGCAGTCAGCCACAGGTGCCTCTCAGACACAGATACCGTGCAGCTCCTAAATCTGTACATCAGCATACAAATGCACACACTGACTCACAGCCAGATTGCTTGGTGATAATGTATTCAGGTATGATATGTATTTCCTGGAGATATGTATAATATATTTTGACACTTTTGTCAGCAGTATTACCCTTCCCGGGCACATACTGTAACACATGGGGTAAAACACTATTCTCACACTGCCAGGGTGAGATTTCAGAACAACAGCAATAACTCCACAAGACATATGCTGCCTACTAGAGAACATAGCTTAAAAACATCTCAGAAAACAGAAGGTTTAATTAATGCAGGGTTAGGGATTGTAGGGACAAACTTCAACTAATTACAAGTACACCCATTAATCACTTTGACAGTTTTTTTTGTTGGTTGGCACGCAGTACAGAAGAAGTATTTTTGCGGTAAAGTTGTGGGGTTTAAACACCTTCAAACTCAAAACTCATTCCAGTGCTCTTGTCCATATTTTTTTGCTAAAATGCCTTATCTCAAATACAGTCCAATGCTTAAAGATTAGCGCTAATAGCTGAATAAAGTTATAGTGAAATAATAAAGGTCTTCAGAGAGTTAGTGGAAGGTCAAGTCCTTGATAAAGGGGTCCACTCAAACCAATTACTTGTTGGTTACAGTGACAGGATGACAGTTGTGTATTGGGAAACAAATGAATATAGCTCCCCTACTTGTTACAAAAAACAAGAACAAATTATAAAAATGAATCAACACATTATTTCTTCCCACTCATTCCGCTCCCAAATCCTGGGCTTACTTTTTTGCCTTTCTTCTCTTTTAATTGCCTTCAGGAGGTCTAGATTAAAGTGGCACTTTGGCAAGCCCTTCCTGACAAGACCTCTGGCTCAGGCTGACTCTCACACCTCACAACAGACGCATTTGCCTCAAGCACATCTACTTTGCAACACGAATAATTGAACTCAGACGCAAGAAAATAGGGACAAATTGCACTCAGCTGCAAAACTTTATGGGAATGATTGAGCTGTATTATCTCTAGCGCAATATGTTTGGTGAATTGGACCGGAGACAGGAAAGATAGGAGGTAGAAATGAAGTTCAATTCATGTTCACGGAGTCGTGTGGCGTAGTGGGTTGTCCGTAGCTGTTGGGATCAGGGGGTCACAGGTTCAAACCCCGCTGCAGTCAGCATGTCGTTGTGTCCCTGGGCAAGACACTTCACCCCAAATTGCTCCTGTGGGGATTGTCCACAGTATTGAGTATGTAAGCCGCATTGGATAAAAGCGTTTAACAAGTAACATGTAATGTAATGTTGACATAAGATTGTCTTCTGTCAACATCAAACAAATCTGTATTCATAGCTGCAACATAGCGGTCTTTTTTGTAAAGTGTTCAATTCTACAATGAGACCTTGGCCAGAATGCTTTGCAACCTTAAACATGATATGCGGTAAAACGGCTCTGAGCTGAGGTTACTGTTGGGTTTCCATCAATAGAGTGGTGCCGCCCGACTAGCATGTAGCGCTACACTCGGTGTCCCGCACAGCTCGAAATTGTAGCACAGCGCTTCACTCCAAGTTCTAATAATTTCACATTTGACCTTATTACTGCTGATCTTTCGACGGGCAACCAATCAGATAATAGTTGTATGTACCGGATGAATGGAAGGATGAAACCCTCTTTATTGGTCACACATTCTCGTGCACACAGCACACAGTGACATTTGTTTTCTGCTTTTTACCCATCCTAGTACTACTAGGAGCAGTGTGGCGGCACAAGCTAGCAGAGCTAACAATAGAAACGTAACATAACTGGCATTTTTCCCGCAGTGCTCTGCGCCCAGCCGCGGTGAGCAAAGAGCAAATCAAATATCATGTGAATTCAGCTTTAGCCAGCCATACAAGCAGGGGATATACAGTTCCCACTGGCTAACAGCAAGGCAACCCGAAATGTCATTACATACCATGAATTCAGTAATTCAAAGTACAACATTAGTAACAACATAAACCCTTTGTGAATAACCTCTATTGTGAGTTGGTAAGATGGTTATATTAGAAGGTCAGGAAGCAGGCCAGTTTAAAGCAATTAAGAATCTAATAATGTATTCGGTGTGACAGTGCAAGTGGAACCAATATGCCGTTTATACAGATTGCTGTGGGGAAGCATTATCCCTGCTCTTATATTATACTGTTCTGTCACGTTAAACATCCAGCCAAGAGGACCAATGATAGTAAACAATGTCTATCAAAGTTAAATTACTGTCGCTCTGTGTTTTAACATCCACTCTTCTTACTTTATCTCTGTTCTTTGCTACAGAAATGGGACATGTGCCAAATATATATTTTTTAAGTCAGTTTCATGGAGCAACTACAGCAAAATAAAAGCAAAATCAATATCAAACACTACAAATGAAAAACACACTCGTGAGGGGATGCAAAGCTGACACATCCACCCTATTGAACTAACAGGGAGGGATGAAAACATAAATATAATTAAGTAAATGAAGCCCTGTCTTATTTGCATGATCTCAATTAATGTGCAGTCCATGTAGCTGCGACAGGAACAGACCAAAAATCGAATTAGCAGACATGAGTCGGCATCTGTCTTTGGCTCTTGTGTCCCTCTGGACTGGCAAGAATGGCAGGGCTGGTGCCAAACAGCCCATTGTTTTCACTAGAGATTGATGAATGGGTGGATGACAGCATGCTGTGTGCCAATCACGGAGAAAAACGTACTCTGGTCGAACACAGGACAGCAGACATATTAGAGAACAAGATGTTGATTCAATGAACTGCCACACTGTGAGTTATGCCGGTGGTTGAGGCAAGAGAGGCTTAGAAGTCTGAGTATATTAACTATCCTTTTGACTCAAAGGTTTGTAATTGGTTGATCAGCGACTGATGAGCATTAACAATCAATTGCATTTTAGTACAACAGTAGCATGTACACGTATTAATCATAGAATGTATATTCACTCTGAACCTTGTTTTGTTGTGACCAGTAGCGACTCGAGCGAGTGGAGCTTAATAAAAACCTCACAATAGACATACAAATATGTTTTTAGGCTAACCAAAATGTTAATATTTACTTTCATGATCTGAAAATAAATGTAAAGCTAATTTGGACAACCAGACTGACAACACCCAAACCTGACAACACCTTGGTAGCTGGTTGTCAATCACAAGATGGCCCTGACTGCAAGAATACACGGCTTTATTGTATATTTTTCTCTAAATAGGACCATCATATATTTTACAAAATGAACATCATTGTGTATTGGAGAAGACTTGAAGCTAGCAATTGAGACCATGACCTCATGTTTACAATGCCTTTGGGTTTTATAAATCAAGTGAGAAGAAAGGCCATTTTCTCATACACTCCAAATCAATCCGACTTGCAATCAGTGCTGGTAGGGACGTGCACAGACATTTTGGGGGGCAGGGGCACAAGTGAGAAAAAGGGCACATCGCATAATCATTTATTAAAAGAAATGTAAAACTAAAAGTTAAATATGGTTGCACATCTCTGGCTTACCAACCAATTCATTTTAATACCCTCACACTCACGCAATTGTTTAATACTCAACATAATTCTAGAAAATGATCAGTTAACACAGAGACATTGGTCTTCTGTAGTATTCACTACGCACAAGAGCAGACATCAACAAAGGAAACTATGCCACAATGTGCATGTTTTCTATGCTACTAGTTAATTGCTATAATAATTAGTTTATTTTAGCACAACATTAAGTCCTTTGAATTATTTTTGTGGTTTTAAAATAACACTTCAAAATCAACAAATCTTCACACAAAACTGAAAAAGGCTGTTCTCTACATAAATACGCAAACCAACCTACACTCCAAACTACAAGTAGGGCTACGTTTAGTTGCAACAATTACACTCCTCTCCTACTCATTTACTTAATTTAATTGGACAAAACACATCAAAAATGCTGAAAAAACGGTGCAATCTTTTTTATTAAGAACATGCAAAAATACTGAAATGTTACTGAAATTATTTAACAAGGTCTTGAAATCTGAAATTAAATATTTTGTTAATAACTTCTTTTGTTACTAACTTTCTTTGTATCTTGTATCTTCCTTTGCACTTGGAAGTTGTTAAATCTNTAACTTCTTTTGTTACTAACTTTCTTTGTATCTTGTATCTTTCTTTGTACTTGGAAGTTGTTAAATATGTTTCTGTGTCTTCACTTGTTGTCTGCCCTTCCTCCCTTACAGCAGCCACCTTCTGGGGGCCATGTCCCTGTAGATGTTTATTACTTCACTGTGGATAACAGGAATGTCCTTCTCAATATAGCGAGGAGGAGGAGATCAGAAAGCCTCTCTTCTGTACTTTGGCTTCTGAGTGTGTCTTTCATACACTGGCAGTTTAGTCATTTGTTCATCACCACTCACCTTCAAAATAAGCCAAGAAAAGCCAGTATGATGTGGGACAGTAAAGTGGGAGGTGCTGCTACCTGTCTGTCTGAAGGGACTGCGAGACGTGGAGGGAGGGAGGGGAGAGAGAGCAGCGGAACTTCACAGTCTAATCTCCCGACCTGATATTTTTATTTTTTATTCAATCAATATATGTTTTTGGAAAGTGTGCGCAAACAGCAGTAGATACATTCATTTATTTAAAAAAATAAAAATAAAAAGCACCCCATAAAAAGGGCACTTTCTCTGGAGGAAGAAAAAGGACAGGGGCTCAAGCCCACTTTGAGGTCTATGTGTGCACGTGCCTGCTGGCCGTTTAAAGAATGCAGGTTAAAGGCACGGCATGGCTGCACTTTTCAGGTTGCCATTTGGTATTCATTTAAGCTCAATCATTTTAGCCTGATACAACAAAAGTGTGTCCTGATTTCAAAATGACTTCTGTCTACTATTAAAATATAAAAAGTAAACTGTGAATGTTAATATGGTTGGCTTATAAGCAAATTTTGACTGACTGACATCGTCCAACACATTTATTTAAAGAGCTGCAAACTGAGACAAATGGAACACCAGAAAATCATTTCTTATGTGTGAATGTGCTTGCGGCTACTTCTGTATCATACAGCTAGTGGTTGTGAAATGCGCAGGTAAAACCCATTTGTGTTCTTCAGCATATGTGTGACCCTGAGCCTATTCTCATTTCAACTCCATGTGTTCTCACAGGTATATTTGTACGTGTGTGTAAATAACCAAAGTGAGTGCTTGTTTGTATGTCTGTGTGACCGCAGTCGAATTAAGTGATCTTCCCTCCATGGAAATAGGCCAATTCTTTTCTGTAATGGCGTCTTGTGACCGCTTCGAAGGAGAAGATGGAGATTCCCTCTACAGTAGTTCCAGCTTGGCCAGTAAATGGTGCATGTCTCCTCCCATCAATCAAAGAGCTGCACTAACAGACAGCTGGCTGCCTTATATGCACCTCCATTAGGAGTATCTGTTCCTCACTGAAAATCATTGGAATCTCAATAGATACTCCAAGTATATGGAGGACTTGTCCCGAAGGCAGATTCGCCTGCCGTTCCCTGCCGAAGGTGTGAATGAGTGTCAGGATTTCAGTTGACAGCTTTCCGCCCCACACACAGTGAACGGGGAATTACATCGCGGCCACTGATGGCTGAGGAAAAGTCAAGTCCACAGCTGGAATATAGAATTGTATTTTTATATCAGACTTTGAGTGAAAACTTACAAAAAACAATGTAACTTATGTAAACACAAGTAGGGCAAGTCATTTTAATAATGTAGTGCAAAAATACATATTTTATATGAACAGTTTATCCTCCTATAACAGTTTTTACTTTTGTTCTCCTTCTTCTTAGATGACCCCAGCAAGTTGGAATGAGCGTGGCTGGGTTTGCCTTGAAGGGTAAAGTTAAGTGACTTGTTACTCAAACTTTTACGTGCTCATAAAGGGCTGTTTCGGTCACAACAGTGTCCTGAGTCTACATCCTCTACATATTAATCCTGCTTGCCACAACATATATATTTACATACATCAAACAGAACCCTTATAAGTGCACCTTTTTGACATTCTGCATTGCTGCAATTAAGGGGGGTAGAAATACGATCGATTTAAATACAAATAATGTTAGTAAAACTAGTGTTTTTAATTCTGGACTAAAATAAGCTGTATGTATGACATACCCATTGACATTTTCCCAAAAGTCATATGGTTAAATATGTTTGCAGAATAGCAGCACGGGCATGTTCTGCCCTACTCTGCCTTTGAATAGGTTACCTTGTTTTTTTGATGAAAATGTTATAAAGTCTTATTACAAGTCCAAGTAGAATACTCCATTCTGATTGGTCAATTTGGACATTCCAGAGGTTGTTAATTTTCGCTAACATACTGCTGTTCAGGAGCACAAACCATTGCTAAGGAGGCTCAATGGGCTTGTGATTAGTTTTCTATATCAGAAAACACCAAGGAATACTTTTGAATATTCATTTTTATATTTGTGGAAAAAACAAAACAGAAAGAAAATCCGGATAGAGCCACATCTTTCTCTGCTTAGTTACAGGTTACAGGTTAGAAAAATCCCTGTCCATCCACTAGTGAGAGCACTAGTGGATGGACAGGTATTTTTCTAACCTGTAACCGCACACAATACAGTAGTTAGCTAAAGACATGCCTTTTCACATAACGCTAGGCTTCAACTGTATGTTGAAAGCTTAATAACTGCTTGAGGTAGAGTACTGCAAGACAGGTTGCCTCTGTCGATCAATATGAAACAAGACAAGATGTGTTGGTAAGGTATAAGAATGTTGACAGTCACATCTCAGCCATATCAGAAAACCATCATTAATCTTTGAGATGAAATAAAGACACAAAAAAAGGAAACAAACAGCAATTTCATCGTGCTCTTATGAAGTGTGCAATCTGTAAGAAGACACAATGAACACTCCAATCAATACTTATCCTTTCTTCCCCACTGTCTCTCGGTAATATATTGGAAATGGAGTTGGAAAAATTGATTCTGTACACAACGCTACAGGCCATAGGAAAATGAAATGAAAATGTAAATGAAGACTGCTGTGTTTGGTGTGTTTCCTCCCTCCACTTGTTACTCTGAGGCCTTTGCCGTAGCCATTTGGAATTTGGTTGATTTGCCATTTCACCCTATGAATACATTCAAACAGAGAGGCAGAAGGACAGAGACAAGAGAGGAAATGAAGGTAGGGGGTAGGATGATTAGATTGAGATTGTAATCATTATTTAACATTATTAATGCATAACGTCAGCCATATGCTGGAGTAAAGAAGGGAGCATAAGTTATAGTGGTACATTTAGGGCAGGAGGATATGGCTGAGAGCACACAGAGGATAACAGCTTCACAGAAAGGTCAGAAAGCTATTTCAGAAACTGACCAAAAAGCAAGCGTCTGTCCCAGCAACTTGCACAGGCCCACATTCAAGTTCAAGGCACACACACACACACACACACACACACACACACACACACACACACACAATTTCCTTTTCTCAGGGTTAAAGGAACTGTACTTCTGCTCTGTACAGCCACTCAAGTTGTCTGAAATTGCTTCGTGCCAGTCAACTATTTTACATGAAAGGAACCTCTTTGTTGTTTATCCTCTCTCTCTCTCTGTCGTGTAACGTCAGAGGTCCAACTCGGGTTGAGTTGAAGCACTGCCAGGCCTCTGTTATCGACGGTCGGGATGACTGCCCGTCCGCCGTTGCTAGGCGTAACAGCTCGACGTTTGGTTGGCGACATTCGTTTTGCAAGTTGGTCTTGCACCATGTCTTGCTACTCACAGAGGAGGGCACGTGAAGGCTGTATCTATGTAGTAATGATGTATTGATCAATGAAAAAAAAGTCTGAAATGTCATGAAAGTGTTGAGCCCCCACATTCTCTAACGGTCCATCTCATTTATATTAAACCTTTTTTTTTAATCTTTCATCTTATGGCAAGGGAAAACAAAATGCCTTTTTTTGTCTATGGGGAATAATGTATTTGTTACAGGACCTGAAAAAATTACTTGAGTGTTTGTCACAACAACAACAACAACAACAACAACAACGAATAAGAGTCTACAGCCATGCTAATGGCTTTGTGCTTTGAGCTAAATGATTACATATTCCTGCCTAGCTTACTTACTAACTAACTAACAATGGCAACCCTAACTTATTTATGTTAGCACTGCACATTTATAATCCAATCCTATTTTAGCATGCTAATGCTTGCTAGCTAGCACAAAACAAAGAAGCTTAGGCTGATAGGAATGTCATTATCTCTGCAGTTATTTCATTATAAACCAAAGTATTGGAAACATTTGCATTGTGACCTGATTAAGCCACTGAAGTTACGACTTTGAACATCGATGTGTATGTTCAAAGCAATCAATTCTTATAGACCTTTAACTTAAATGTGCTAAAGGACATTTCAGGGATCACAAAAGGTCATTGGGATACATCCTCAGGGAGCTATGAACATCTGCACCCAATTGTGAGCCAATCCATCCGGTAGGTATGAAGATCCATTACTGGATATGTAAAAACCACCGCTGGCGCTATATGGAAAGCCTTGTAGATTCATCTTCTTGGCCAAATGGGTATCTGTACAACTTTAATGGCAATCCATCCAGTGGGTAATTTCAGTCTTGATCAAAGCGGTAGACGCACTGACATCACCATCCCTTGAGCCATGCCGCTAGCATGCCTTTAGAATTATAGCTGAGAAAGGAATAGCAGTCACACAAATGTGCTATTACCCATGCTGTCTTTAGCAGTACATCTCTATTCTGATACAGATGACATTTTAAAAGTAACCTTCTCAACCCTGCCAATACGTAACTCTTATTTCAGGCTAAGGGAGTTTCATGTGGTTCAGTGCATTAACATTTCCCAGGTAGATTGACTCCGACTAATCCTCTCCAATGTGGTCTGTGGCAGGCCTTCAGCGAACGCGCCTGCTATATCCTGTTCTTCCAGAGGTGAGATCCACGGATGACAGTCTGCTGTAATACCTCATATGAAGGTGTTGTTTGTCTAGATTAAATCCCCTCAGTATTGTATTGTAAGAAGCTGTTCTTCCATTTAAAACCTGTATAATCCCTGGAGTAAGGTGACAGGCCTATAATAGTGGAGCGCAGATCCTTGGCGTTGATGTATACAATAGTCGTAACCTCACACATCTCTATTAGTGTGTCCACTGACACAGGCATTACAATCCCCCATGGGAAGTCAACTAAGATAAACAGCGGCGAGAAGCAGACCCGACTCTCATGCTTCAAATATAGCTGCTCATTTTTCAAAACAAAGCAGGTGGCAATACTTCAAATATGAGAGGACATCCGTCTTGTTTTTGAGTTATTTCCATTTCATATCGTGGTTATTTTAGCAGAAACTTGGTGCATAACAAAAAAAAGGTATGGTAAAAAGTGAGTCTTTGAAAGCGGCAGAGTGCATGTGGGTGCATGTTAGTGTCCTCAGGGATGCATAAAGTCTTTGATATGCAGCAGTGACACACATACGTTCTGTGTATGCGTGTTAGCAAGAGTGTGTGGATGCGGTGTGTGTGTGCCTTTGACACAAGCCTGCGCATCTGCGTGGGGCCTTTTTGTGTTGGAAAATTGGCCTAACATCTGTGAGGATGTAAGACTACTTTTATCCACGGCGGGGACATGGAGGGGATCACACAAGCCCAGAGGGAGGCCGAGGGTTTCTGGTTGAGTCCAAACCTCCTGCTGGGGGGCCCAATGAAGGATAGCGGGGAGGATAAGAGGAAGTTCCGCTTGGGGGCATGTTTTTCTTTTAGGGTTGTGTGACACTGAGAGTGGTGCGGAGCGAAAGTGGGATCTGGCTATCGGTAACAGAGGAATACTTCCCTCCTTCACACGCTTTCTATTCTGATCTCCCCTGGCTTGTCCCCAGTAGAATTTCTGCCGCAAGAAAGTGTGTGTTGGAGCGGGAAGGGGATGGGTTTGGCCTTATTTGCTAACACAGTCGAGCCCAACAGAAGGCAAATTGCATTCTGTGGGGGTGTCTTTCCTGTTCCCATGGCAGAATTTGTTCACTTTGTGCCACTCGACAATAAATCATAGCCCCCCCNCCCACCCACCACTACCACCACGACCACCACCCCCTCCGGAAGGTTTGGACGTGCCACCACTGGCAGCTAAAACAAGCACTTCACTCACTCTGATTTATTCCTCCCCATTGCAGGAGGAGAAGAGGAGGTGCTAACAGGGTCCCTGGGAATGGTGAGAAGAAGTCGCCTGCATGTGTGTACTCATATGCCAATTATGGCGAAAAGAGGACAAACGGACAGCTATGTTTTTCTAAGTTTAGACCACCCTGATATATTTTTTGCTTCCAGGGGTTGGCAATCAAATGCGATTCTGGCTCTGTGATGGCTTCACCCTGGCACCTGTAGAGGTTGGAACAAGACCTCCTCCAAGTACAAAATGAAGAGCCACACACGCATGCAAGGAAATGGGCATGACTGGGTTGATGTGTCTGAGAAAAAGGCCTCCTCCAGATACCATATTAATCAGCAGGCTGGAAGATGCAAATGACTGGCCTACATGGAGCTAGCAGCACGAAGCCAGAACTCTCACAGCACCATGGACAGATGGCCTGCAGGTCCAGACCGGCAATCGCATACCTCTCTCTCTTATTCTATGTCTCGTCTGCTCTAACTCTATCCAATTGCTGTGTCTTTATTCTCTGTTTTTCAGACAAAATGATTACATGTCCCTGCAGTTGCACCTGTTGTGCATCAAAACAAACAACTAACAATTAAAATAAAGTGTGACGCAGCTGGATTTTTAGTTCAAGTGAGGCGATGTAAAGTTAAGTAGATTGTTTTCCTTCTGCCTGCCCTTTCTGACTCTTTCTAGCAGGCTGCAGTACAGCTAGCACAGTGCAGAAGGCAGAGAGCAGAGTCTCTGACCTATTTAGGAAACTGGCAAGAGAGCAGCCAGGGAACATCAAAATACTTCAAAGGCTCCCTTTGAATCCATCGTTACGCCCAACTTAGTGTGAGCGCGTGCAAGCATGCACACCGGCGCGTACAAACACACTGCTTCCGTGCACACACAAACTTCATCAGCCAGCCTGCACTCTTTCTCATACACACAG
>NW_011371055.1:48186-57643 GCF_000735185.1 Notothenia coriiceps | reverse complement strand
AACCGGAAGCTGTGTGGTTCATAAAAACATGTTCTTACTCAATATCAAGCCACGATTATTGTTTTTATTTTAAGTCGTATAATGTCTGACTTTTTTTGCCGTTCGTGAGGAAAAGAAATGGGGTTCAGAATACTGAAATATGTATTTTAATCTAATTAGTTATTCTTTCTAAATAACACACTGTTATTTACTCAACAATAACACGCAATTATCCTTGTTTTTATTTATTTGTTTAATTCTGGGAAAAATATATTGTATTGAAGAATTAAACGATTTTTGAATTGACCTGAAGCCATATTTGGTTTGACACATGGCAGCCATTTTGTTAAAATGGTAGTGTTTTCTCCAAATTGTCACTGGTGTTACCATCACTGCTACTCTTCTTCCTGGTAACACCAGTGATGTTCCTATATAAATAAGCTTTGTATAATGTATACAAATAATACAAATAATAAAAATACTTTAAGCTCTACTTGTTGTGAATTCATCAAGTTAAGAGTTAGTTATTTAACAGGTTTTAGATGTGTTTAGAAGGAATATATTTCAGCAGATTGTTATCACCCAGATTCCACCTTTTCTGTAGAATGACTCAGCTAGCAGCACAGACTAAGCTAGCAATGTATTCTCTGTTCAGTTAGCTGCTTCCTTGGCTATAGGATATGAGTTGCCGCATGTCAAACCATTCTGTAAAAGCTGGAAGTGGTGGACTGGTATATGCCTACTATGACTCATAATTCACAATTTAGTTCACATCAAAAAGCTGCTGTAAACAAACAGCATTCCCTCAAGAGAAACCTCATCCCTTTTTGTTGGAGTTTTGCAATGATGCCTATTCACTTTTTGTCTAAACTTGGTGACCAACAAGAGGACTTTTAAAAAGCAACGGCGCCCATAGGAACGCCGATAGCAAGCTAAATGTAAGTGTTTACATAGCTAAATATATTTGAACATTAGCTTGTACAATGTAGTTTGCTTGTTTGGTTGCTGACATAGCTTGGTTAGTTTGCTGATATTTCAGGCTGTCATTGTTTTTAACTGTCTTTTCTGGGGGATAAGTATTGTTTGGTTGTAACAGTATTGTACATTTGATGGAATAAAATAAAGGATACTCCTTAAAAGTAATGCTAAAATATTAGCCCAACAAACCTGCTATTGTCGCATAGTAGCCTACCTTGAGCAATGAAACATTGTTAATATTTCAAAACACTGTAATGTAAAATAATGCAGGCCCTAAGTAGCTTGATTTATATCCGAGATTGGGGGATATAGTGTGTTACATTACCTTGAAGTAAATTGCCAGGAATTGTAAGTGCTCTCCGTGTGATGAGATGATTAATGTTTTGTGTGTAATAACTCAATGTGGAGTAAAATGGAATGTCCCGTAATCATCAAATCAAATTTTACGAAAGAAAAAGCAGAGTCTCATAATAGAAATAAGATTGCATACAATTCATACAAAATTACAGGGTTACAGCACCACCTTTTTCTTCTCAAAGACATAGGGTACTGATATTTAAATGAAGTAGTTTAATAAAAACTGCATTCACATCTTATTTGCTATGAGTTTTTCACATGTGAAATATTAAAAATGTGTATTATATTTTTTAATGTAATTATATATTCTCTAAATATAAAATAGACATGAGTTCTTCAATATAAAACTTCATAATTATTCCTTATAATTGAAACTATAATCTTTATATGCAGAAGGCTTTTTATAATTATCAATTATTGAACGTGACATTTAGAACACTGCGGCTCATAGCTACGATTAATGTATAAAAAAAAAACTAAAAAGCTATCTAAAAATGCAGATGGTTGTTAAAACTCTATCCACCACCAGTGTTTATTGATCAGAACCAGCCTGCCTTGCTTGTCAATAGCTAATTTAATTACATGAAAAATAAAAATGAATCAATCAATTAAGGGCTATAATCTGACAACCACTAACCTGATGCGCCGCGGACCCCACTTAAATTAATCAACCACCACCCACTGATCAATCCATGTGGAGAAAGCTGCCTTTTCTGCACTTCAGCAAACAGAGATACAAAAACACGCCCATTAAATACAGCATGGCTTAAATCACTGGGAATATAGCTCAAAAACGTATTGTTTTTATTGTTTATCTTGGCTGTTTTCTAGAGCTATTTAAAAAAACAAAAAACATGAATATAGTTCATATCTCATTTAGTGTCTTGCTCTTATTTGTGTTGCTACCCACATATATTTAGTGGACTCTTAAACCTTCTGTCTACAGATTTGTTGTAATTTAGCACTTCCATATAGGCTGGCTTTTATAAACAAAAACAAATTAAATGTGCGACTGGAGTTTATTTAAAAATGCTCCTAGCATTAGTGGTACACAGGTAAAAAGATATGTACACTTTTGCCACATGTCATGGTATTATTTATTATAAAGTAATTCTGTCAAGATTCAATTGATTTTATTATGATAAGAATAAATAAATTACATATTTATTTCAAGTTTGCCCTCGGGTTGAGTAGTCATCGTGTTTTGATTCCTTACAATAAAAGTCAAAAGGATGCATTTGTATGAACATATACCCCCCGTGCCGCTCCCTTAATTTGGAGCAGAGTGTAGCTACTAGCTCAAAAGCACATGTTTCTGAGTTGTATTCTAAGCAGCACCGAAGTTAACACTACCAAACACTCCACTCTCATTCTGCAGTTCATTTTAATGCTTGGCTCCCCTCTTTTTGCTGCAGGCCTCTGCTAATAGGGACCTTGCCTGAGGCGCTTCACCTCACACCCGGTGTATTGCTGTATCAACACTGGACCATGATATGCATAACATTAATTTGGCTGTACCCTAACAGAAATATCTGCTGGTCCGAAGAATACCAGATATTCTTTTTGTATTTTGTTGAAAACAAACAGGTAAGAGACAAGGTGACTGAGTGTGTTGTCCTCTGTAGGCCATGCAGAGGACATTATCAGTCGCAGCATACTGGGTCTGAACTCCTCCAACAGTCTGACCTAGTTACCAGATCACTCTCGCACACAAAGACACACACAGCTCTCTGACGGGTATTGCAGGCGGGTAAGTAAAGTGTCATTCCCTCAGCAGTGTCGTGGTTCAGTGTAAGGCAGGATAGCGACAGTTCAAGGAGAGTAAAGGAAAGGAGGAAACATTGGCTCAGAGGACTCTTTTCAATGTGTTTTTACTCAGCGTGTGTTTGTGTGATGCACATGCTGGCTGACTTCCCTCTTTTCTCAGTGGCAGAGCTGCGCCGTAGCACACATAGCTCACTGTTCCTCCCAGTTTAGCCTCCACTAAATCAGCTGGCGCTTACACTCGCTCTTCCCTTTCCCTCTCTGTCAGCTTTCCTACAGTATCCGCCTCTCCTTTTCTCTCCCGACCTTTCTTTTCCATTGTAGCTTTCTTCCTGTTTTTTCCAATTTAAGTGTAGGTTTTAATATCGAATCTGTCCTTGCCCAGTCGTTTTATTTTTCCTTTTTAATTGTTACACTGAAATGAAATTCAATTTTAATCTAGTCAAACAAATGTGAGTATGTGTGGCCTACGGCTCTTTACCAGTCATTTCTAATGCACATTCTTATCAAAATGTGCATTATAAAGCAGCCCATTTCTATGGGCCCATAGAAAAAACATGATCGCTATATCCAACCTCCGACAGGGAGTGTGTATTTACCACATAGCACTTTGAATATGTTTGTGTGTTGCATAGGTAACTGAAATAGCAGAACGTTTTTTGTACAGCGTGTGGGTGGTGGAAGTGCGCACACTCCTCAAAGATGGTCCGAAGGATATATTGTTAGAGCAATCTGCCCACATGCTGTCAGACACGAGTCTGTAGTGTGTAATAGGAATAAATCACATGTTTATGGGTTTGTCACAATGCATACGGAAGCTAGAAGCCGCTCAAACGTACATCCATGCTGAGTGTCTGGGAGAGGGGGTGTAGGTAAGCAACACACTCGTAGCCCAAGGCGTGAAAACCTGCATTTCATTTTCAGTGTTTCTCATCTCATCGACACCTTAAACATAGCTGGGTGTTATCATCCAGAGCAAGTTGTCTAGTTCTAGGGTGTATTGTGAAATTGCTAAGTGCAGGGGCTCGTGCCATGGAAGGGGCTGGAAGTGGAGGCAGAGGCCTGCAGCAGGGGCACAGAGCCATCATCTTTGGCCAGGGCTTATGTCAGGGCTGTGGCAGTGAACGCCATGCCACGCAGCCCCGGGGATATACAGTGTAGCGGGCGGCTCTCGCTCCTGTCTGCTCCCCTGTCCTCCATGTTGTGAGACACACTGCTGCCCTGGAGCTAGGAGCAATGGCACAGAGCCTAGCTGGCCTACCTGCGTCTGCCCTTATCCCATCAGCCAGGATGTGGCAGCTCCATGTGTGAAGAGACAAAAAGTGTGTGTGTGTCTGTGGCTTGAGCGAAAAACCCGAGACAAAGCATTTAGCCGCATGAAAACTTGCACTTTTGTTTTATGGGAAAATCCAATGGGGATTCATTTATTTTGAGGGCCCAACCTATTATTGCGCCGAGTGTACTCTTGAAGAAAACCATAATATTACAAATGAGAATGTCTGAAGAATCCATGGCGACGGTTCAAACTGCCATTTTGTTATTCAGAAGCAATTCTTTCAAGTGGGAGACAGGCAGGCCAGTCCGTTTCACAAAAGACATGTTATCCATCAGCCAATTGATTTGCAAGAGACTTGGAAGAGAGAGCCCTCCCTTTTCTCACTACAGCTGCGTCATACCGCTTGGATATGCCAATATTTCCAACCGTGCTTTCTTATCAATATCTTCATTTTCAAAGGCAGGCAATACAATTATGATAGCCCTATTCTCTTCGTTGTCGATTGCCTTTCATTGTTGTAATGTTGCTTTATCTTTCACTTATCCGGAAACTGTTACAGTAAGACCTTTCTCTACTAAGTCCTGCTGTTACTTGTGTGCTGTGTGTTTCGATTTACGACCGTAATATGTCACAGAATTTGCAGAAGCATCTGCCCTAGAATAATGTGGTAAAAGGAACGAGATGCATTTTTTCTAATCTTTTATTATTTTCAACAAATGTCATAATAGCCAACATTATTTTAGTGTTTGTGTCAATACCATCTAACATCGTTATTCCCAACATGCGTTCCTGCTTATGAAGTACATCAATTATTGTGTATGGTTACGTATTTTTTTTACAATTTAAATATTTTCCTAAAACAGCTGGGCACAGTGGTTTTAAGCAAATATGAAAATCGTTGTTTTGGACTATTTTTGGCTTCGGATTTGGTGCTATAATGAGTATTTACAGCAGCAGGCTGTATGTGGTATGTGGGACACTCAAAATAATCTACAGTGCTCACTTTCGTGGTAATTAACAAACGTGGCACAGTGCACCAGTGTGGCTTATTAATGTGTTTTTTATATTTTTGCAAGGGGGTTAATATCAAGAATTACACTTTGAAACTTTTAGTAGGAAAACACTTATTGTTGGTTTTTCATGGGGTTTTTTTAACTCCAGGAAAAACTCTAAAATCTGAAAGACTTACAGTATCCTAAGTGTCTTCCTCAGAGGCACATAGCCAAGGGTGAGTTTTTTAGAAGTATTGACTTAAGTCATACATTTCCCCCGACTAAATTATCCCATTTTAAGATCTGAGCAAATGAATATCCAATATTGGCAGATTGTAGATTTCCCAGTGGAAATGTACTTCAAGGTATACACTTTATACAGATGTGACACTGCAGGAGCCACTCTCCTGCCTCCGTCTCTTTGGTAAGCAATCCGACACAGCAGAAATGCGTAATGGACGCAATATTTTTTTAAGAATGGTAAAAGTTAGAAAGATCTGTAAAGCAGTGACTTCATTATCCTGGAAGCAAAATTGAAATGAGTCTCCTGACACATGCATTGAGATGTAGTGGTAACAGCCAAAAGGTGTAAATTCAATCACATTGCAATGTGCTTTATGAGCTTCTCCCTGATTATGCACCTCCCCCTGTCCCCCTGTTCCCGTGCAGAGAGCAGAGGGAGGTCTTCTTAATACGAGAGTTTAGGCTTTAATTTGACTAAAGTGGTCAGATTTATGCATTTTGAATAATTAACATCAGTTTGCATTACCTCTGCTCTGAATTCCTCATGCTCTCACTCGCGCACTTTCTGAAACACATTCAAGCTAGTGCACACACAGAGGCACACATATACACATGAGCATGATCGCAGACACTAATGTAGGGCTAATGCTAATTTGAAAAGTGCTTTATCATCCTTTGATAAAATAATACAGAAGCACAAAATGTGGGTACTTCAAATAAAGTAAGTATGAAAGGGAAAAGAGAGTTTTATTTCTATTAGATGAACAAAAGGAAAAGGGTTTTTAAATTATAACATATTATTTATTGATGATCAAATCAAGAAGGCAAAAAACAACGCAATAAATAACAGGGAAACACTTATTTCAAAAATGTACAGATTTCCTAAAACAAGGCATCTAACCAGGATCTAACCAAATGGTCCTAGTTTCTTCCTTTACTCACAATGTATGAGTACACAAGGAATTCGCAAAACCAAAAAAAAGAAAATATAAGCATTAAAAGCACCAACGTTCACATTTTTTAAAGGAAGCATAATAATAATAAAACAATAAGATGAAAAAACAATAAAACGCCCAGATCCTGCCTGTCATATTTAAATTGGGTGTCCTACCCCAGACGAACCAATACATGACCTTTGAAAAACTCCTCTGAATTTGTACTGCTTGTTTAGCGGAAGGCTATTCCATATTATGGCCCCTGCTAAATAAAGTTAGACAATTTATTTTAATAGTGTAATAACTTACATCTGCAGATGTTTAAAATCTGCTCTTTATACGAAATAAAATGTTGGTAAATGCGCAGGAACACACAAATACTTCCTGTTGCCCCCTAGCTGCACAATCCCTGAGAATAAGTCCTCAAGTGGCCTAATACTGATACACCCTCTCTCTTTATTTCCAGTGTCCTGAATACATTCATGACCCCAGCCACTCACCCCAGAGTACCCACTTATCTTCCACGTTACCCGGAGTCACCCCTCAGTCTTCCGCCTCCGGCCTTTTCCCCCCTCCTTTGTCCCACTTCCCTCTCAGCAGGATGCAGCATTCTCCCTAACAACCATGGGGTCCATTTGGGCTTGCTCCAGTTACCACAAAAAAATCTGTGACGCAGACATTTCTCGGACGCAGACAAACTATTTGTTTTCTACAGACACGAATGTTCGCCCACATGCGCATACAGGTACATCTGCACAGAAGCAGCGTTACGGTTTGCACAGGTCGACCTACATGCCACATGACCAGCAAGAGGCACTGTGCTGATATTGTCCTGTTGGCATTTCTGTCAACTAAAAGGCCTGCTAATGCTTTCTGCTCCGTCTCCCATTTATTTAATGCTCCAAGGCACAGAAACGCTGCTTAAAGAAATGTCCTCTGGTGAAACCCAGTACACGTCAATGCACACAAATATGAATTTCTTTCCTCCTCTGTCTTCTCTTTCATAAACAGACATACTGACCGAAACACTGAAAGAGAAGTAATCGTTCAACACACACAAACAAGCATTTTCTAGCTGCAAAGAGGCCTCGTGGTGTGACCTCGAAGAAATCCGCTGCTATGTCCCATTGACAGTGCAGGCCCACACACGGATATGTAGAAATAAACACGTGAAAGTCGGAGTGCCCCTTGACCCTCGCCTCAATGAAAGGAAAAACAAACTCAAAGACTTCCTATATTTATGTCCCCTTTTCCCTCAACCTCTCCATTTGTCATCTGTTGAATCCCTCGCTTCATCTCATTTCTATCGATCTGCTATCTAAGGTGCAAGTGTCAGAATGGAAAGCCTCATAGAGGCGATGGGCACACACAGCATTCAACTGGCTAATTCAAAGCAATGAAATGTTGTGTTTGGAAATGGATAAACGACAGGCGTGTGATCACACACAAACACACCCGCACACACACACACACACACACACACACACACACACACACACACACACACACACACACACACACACACACACACACACACACACACACACACACAGCCTGCTGCAGATATCCAAGGTTGAGGTGGCTGCTGTACAGAGCGGAGCCCCTTTTGATGGTGCTGTCCAAGGTTCTGACCAGCTGATGTAGCACAGGAGCTCTCCGCGGTCCTGAAACACGCGCTGGCTTCTTCCTGCTGTGTTGTAGAGTGCCGCAGAAGGCCTGTTTCAGACTAAAATAGTCCCTTGTAATGAATTGAAGATGCGTTGGTCTTTTTAACAGCCAAATGAAGAAAAATAATACATATTTTTCCCATGCATTTTTTATCTATATCCCTCTGTGCACAGTACCTTTAAACTTTACTTTCTAGTTTAGTTTTGCCGCAGCAAGAAGCAAAGTTATCGCGGATGTAGATATATAGGAAGGGCAGGAAGATTCTATACAGTTGGGTCAGGGACAGAATTTCCATGGTGCAGCCTGAGTCATGACGCTGGTGGCAGACCTACCGTTTAATGTGATTTCTGCGACTTCTTCGTACTTAGCAATGTGGGACACAGTTCAAACGAAGAGCTCAGACAGAATATATATCGGGGGAGCTTGGTGTGTGTGTGTGTGTGTGTGTGTGTGTGTGTGTGTGTGTGTGTGTGTGTGTGTGNAGCGGGGTCAACAACGCAAATTATTATTAATAATATCAAATAAATTTCAGTCACCCAAAATTACGTCATTGGTGTTACTGATACACAAAACGCTTTTATAATAAAAGCGTTTTGTGTATCAGTAACACCAATGACGTAATTTTGGGTGACTGAAATTTATTTGATATTATTAATAATAATTTGCGTTGTTGACCCCGCTTTGACGGGGGTACAGTTTTCAAGGGTGGAACGCGATTGTAAAATTGTACAGTGAAGTGTTACGTATAATGTTCAGTTTAAATGCACTAAAATTTGGATGTAATAATCCCTACTACAATTTCGGGCACCTATAGTACTACTTTAACTAACATTTTAATAGTTATATTATTTTTGTTTTCCTTGTCCGGATATCAAATATTCGGTTATTCACATCTATGTGAATATAGAAGCTTCAAGAAGGAGAAAACAACTGGGCCCAGTAAGATGTCTTTTCCCACTTCATGACAGTGAATGAAAACGTCTGTGGTTTTATGGTACTGCAACTGGATTATGAGTCGTAAGTAATATACAACCTTATTTAAATCTCACAGAAACCGTTACCATGATTTATTTTTTATTTATTTTTTACCAAAATATGTAATTTAACGTTACATAAATTTTACGGTTCAAGTTCCTTGACGGAACAGTGAAACTAGTATGTACCTTCCTTCACCTCGGATAATCAAAAGTAAATTTTCTAAAAAAAAATTTATTTAGATAAATATAAATGTATTGTATGTATGTTAACTTTATATTGTGACTTTA